>NC_073380.1:12355832-12632485 GCF_028641065.1 Leucoraja erinaceus | reverse complement strand
TGCCTTATGCTCCATTAATTTTAATCTGAAGGAATATGTCTGCATCATTGGAATTTACCCTCGCAATCCCTTCCGAATGCTAAATTCTCAAAAACAGCCCTCGTTAAAGTTCAGCAATTAACACTAACGGGAGACCCAAAATGCGGAGTACTCAGCGGGTCACGAACATTCTTAAACAGGAAATGTGAACCCAACTTCATCCCCGAACTTCAAGTCCTGAATATAGAGGGTAGTTTCCGCCTAAAACATACCCATTCTCTGGTCCAGAGATCCTGTCTGTCCAGCATATATGGGCCTATCTTCGATTTAAACCAGCATCTGTCCGACACATATCACCTATTTCTTTTCTCCAAGAGATGAAAGATGATATAATGATGATACTTTATTGTCATGTACCTAGGTACAATTACATTTCTTGTTTTGCACGGTGGGCGCAGCGGTAGAGTTGCTGCCTCACAGCGCCGGAGACCCCGGGTTTGATCCTGACTTCGGGCGCTGTCTGTACGGGAGTTTGTACGTTCTCCCCGTGACCCCGCGTGGTTTTTCTCCCGAGATCTTCGGTTTCCTCCCACACTACAAAGACGTGCAGGTTTGTAGGTTAATTGGCTTGGTACAAGTGTAAATCATCCCTCGTGTGTGTGTGTGTGTGTGTGGTGTGGGTGTGTGTGTGTGTGTGTGTGTGTGTGTGTGTGTGTGTGTGTGTGTGTGTGTGTGGTGTGTGTGTGTGTGTGTGTGTAGGATAGCGTTAATGCACTGGGATCACGGGTCGGCATGGATATACGGTGGGCCGAAAGGCCTGTTTCCCGTGCTGTATCTCTGAAACTAAAAACTAAAAGATGCACCTTCTAAGCTCGTTTAAGTTGCCCGTGTTTGTCCCAATCTAGGGCTGCCACTTTCAAAATTCCCAAATAAGGGACAAAAGGTCAAAATACGGGACAAATTCCCAACGGCAATTCGTTGACCGACTTGGCCGTGGGTGGGTGAATGATGAGTTAGCCTGGGTGCTGGACTGCACACAAAGCCCAGCCGGCAGGCCAGTTGAGGATTTTTGGCACGGGCGCTGAACCTTGCGTGCGATGTCACACTCCATGGGCTGCACTACGTCCGGATGGGCGAGGGCAGGGGCGGATGCGGCGCTCTCCGACCCGACAGTTTCCTCGACCCGAGTAGTAGCGGTCAAATATGGGACAAAGGCGGTCCCCGTACGGGACCAAACCAATTTATCCCAATATACGGGATGTCCCGCTAATACGGGACAGTTGGAAATCCTACCCATATCCATGTACCTGTCCAGGTCTCTCTTGAATGCTGTTTATAGTACCTACTGCCTCAACTACCTCCACTGGCAGCTCGTGCCAGGTGTATGGGGCAAGTATTTGACACAGCGGGTAGTGAGTGCCTGGAACATGGTAGCTGTGGTGGACACAACAGTAGCATTTAAGTGACTTTAGGAAGGCACATGGACATGCAGGGAGTGGAGGAACATGGAGTACGTGCAGGCAGAGGGAAGTATTTTAAAGGGCCTGTCCCCACTTGGCGAATTTTTCGGCGACTGCCGGTGTCATTGACGGACGTATCAGGCCCGCCGAAAGATTTTGAACATTTCAAAATCCAGCGGCGACGAGAAAAATGTTGCGACACTTGAAAAAACACCGCGCGTCGAAACGTCATCACGCCGCGAATGTTTCGGTCACCTGATACATCAGTCCATGCTACCGACAGTCGCCGAAAATATCACCAAGTGGGACAGGCCCTTTATCCCGCCATCATATGTCCAGCCAGATAAGAGGTGGTTTAGTTTAGTTTAGTTTAAAGATAGAGCGCGGAAACAGGCCCTTCGGCCCATTGGGTCCGCGCCGACCAGCGGCTCCCGCATATTAACACTATCCTACACCCACTAGGGACAATATTTTTTACATTTACCAAGCCAATTTACCTACCTACCCGTACGTCTTTGGAGTGTGGGAGGAAACCGAAGATCTCGGAGAAGACCTCAAAGAGGTCCTTCTGCAGTTGTACAGGGCCCTAGTGCGACCACACCCGAGGTATGGTGTGCAGTTTTGGTCCCCCAATTTGAGGAAGGACATTCTTGCTATTGAGGGAGTGCAGCGTAGGTTTACAAGATTAATTCCTGGGATGGCGGGACTGTCATATGCTGAGAGAATGGAGCGGCTGGGCTTGTACACTCTGGAGTTTAGAAGGATGAGAGGGAATCTTATTGAAACATATAAGATTATTAAGGGTTTGGACACACTAGAAGCAGGTGTTCCCAATGTTGGGGGAATCCAGAACCAGGGGCCACAGTTTAAGAATAAGTGGCAAGTCATTTAGAACGCAGATGAGGAAACGCTTTTTCTCACAGAGAGTGGCGAGTCTGTGGAATTCTCTGCCTCAGAGGGCGGTGGAGGCGGGTTCTGCGGATGCTTTCAAGAGCGAGCGAGATAGGGCTCTTGAAAATAGCGGAGTCAGGGGATATGGGGAGAAGGCAGGAACGGGGTACTGATTGGGGATGATCAGCCATGATCACATTGAATGGCATCCCCAACATCGGGAACATAACCTCTGACACCCGTACTAATCAAGAAGTTAGTGATAGTGTCACTGGTCGGGCTGGGTGGGCTGAAAGGCCTAGTTTCCACGCTGTATCTCTAAACTAATACTAAACTAAATGTAACAACAAATAGTCTGTGGGCCTTCTATTAAAATCTATTGTAGCAAGTTTACAAAAGCAATAGAAAAATACTGGTACGTACAGAGTTCGTTTCACTGAGATATTCCCTCAGTTGAGTGAATGTAATTATCAACAAGGGCTTGTGAAGATAAAACTTGAGAAATGGAGGCCGGAAGGTTAACGGTAAAATAATGAGACTTCCAATATCACAGAGCGTTATCACGTAATAAATAGAGATCGACAGTTTCTGCAATGATCAGAAGGTTTCGTATAGGAGGTCACACACACCTAATCAAGCGTGAAACGATTTGTAAGGGAACAGAAAATATTTTATGCTTACGCGTTAAAGATTAGTCGGCCAAGTCAAAGTTTAATAGCAGGAACGGGGGGAAGGGGTATATAATCATAGGTTTAAGGTGAAGGGGGAAGGGTTTATTAGGTAACTGAGGGGTATCTTTTTTACATATGGGCATATGGAACAAGCTGCCGGAGGAGGTAGTTGAGGCCTGGGACTATCCCAACGTTTAAGAAACAGTTAGACGGGTACATGGATAGGACAGGTTTGGAGGGATATGGACCAAACGCAGGCAGGTGGGACGAGTGTAGCTGGGACATGTTGGCCGGTGTGGGCGTTGGGCTGAAGGGCCTGTTTCCACACTGTATCGCTCTATAACTATGTGTGGCTGAGTGCTGACAGAATTACCATATTCAAGCTCGTAGACAAACTCAAGCATGTGGAGAAACTCAGCAGGTGAGGCAGCATCATGGAGCGAAGGAATGGGTGACGTTTCGGGTCGAGACCCTTATTCAGACTTAACCCTTCTTCAGACTTGACCCTTCTTCATTCTCGACCTGAAACGTCACCCATTCCTTCGCTCCACAGATGCTGCCTCACCCGCTGAGTTTCACTAGCATTTTTGTCTATCTTCGATTGTTCCAGCATCTGCAGTTCCTTCTTAAACAAAATATTCAAGCACATTGTCACATTGAAAATACAAGTAAAACAAGCCTGTAAAATTCTTTTCTCCATCCAAGTCATTAAAATGTACCATCATTTATTCTTGCTTTCAGTAATTGAACACATCCAATCCGTTATTTGTAACCAGAATAAAACACTATAGAAATTCAATAGCTTTATAAGGCGGAGATGGAGGTAGATGCGCAGAGTCTCTTACCCAGAGTAGGGGAATCGAGGACTAGAGAACATATGTTCAATGTGAAGAGGAAAAGAATTAATAGTAATCCAAAGGGAAACGTTTTCTCACAAAAGATGGGGGGTGTATGGAACAAGCTTCCGGAGTAGGTAGCAGAGACAGAAGTCGCCCGAAATGTCACCCACCCTTTTTCCTCCAGAGATTCTGTCTGTCCCGCTGAGTTACTGCGGCAGTTTGTGTCTACCTTCGATTGAAACCGGCATCTGCAGTTCTTTTCCCCCCATGTGTTGCCCGTCCCGCTGAGTTGCTCCAGCGCTTTGTTTCTATCTCCTTGCAAATAATCTTAGACCGTAACAAGCTGTAACCATGAGCCAGTGGCTTGTTACGAGGCATCGTGTGATGTGTTACTTGAGAGGTATTTGGTGCTGGGAGAGGCCAGACCTTTCTTCCAGAATCCAACCCACTTAGTTTTCATCTCCTCTGGAGCCAGACAGCGTGATGACAGCTTTTTGAAAAATGACGGCCTCCGGTGACCTGCACTGTAACCCTGATACAGTATATAATCGCCAGTGGCGGGACTCTGCACACATGCACCCAGACCACTTGGAGAATTAACTCACAAGGCACCAAACAACATCCCCTTCCAGAGCCAGAGAAAAGAAAAAGACCCCTTAGGGTGACAAATCTGTGGAACTCATTGCCACAGAGGGCTGTGGAGGCCAAGTCAGTGGATATTTTTAAGGCAGAGATAGTTAGATTTTTGACTAGTACGGGTGTCAGGGATTATAGTGTGAAGGCAGGAGAATGAAGGGGGGGGCTGGGGGCAGTACGATGGCGCAGCAGTAGAGTTCCTGCATCGCAGAGACAGAGGCCCAGGTTCGATCCTGACATCTCTGCTTTCAAGAGTGAGCTAGATAGGGCTCTTAAAGGCAGCGGAGTCAGGGGATATGGGGAGACGGCAAGAACGGGGTACTGATTGTGGATGATCAGCCATGATCACATTGAATGGCGGTGCTGGGTCGAAGGGCAGAATGGCCTACTCCTGCACCTATTGTCTATTGCCTGTCCATATGGTGTTTGTACACTCTCCCTGTGACTGCGTGGGTTTTCTCCAGGAGCTCCGGTTTCTTCCCACACGCCAAAGCCGTACAGGTTTGTAGACTAATTGGCTTTGCTGTAATTGTAAATTGACCCTAGTGTGTAGGATGGTGCTAGTGTGCTGGTTGGCACAGACCCGGTGGGCCGAAGGGCCTGTTTACGTGCTACATTTCTACACTGAACTGAACACGGTTGAGAGGGGAAGATTGAAAAGACTAGGCTTGTATTCACTGGAGTTTTTTAAGGATGAGGGGGAATCTTATAGAAACATATAAAATTATAAAAGGACTGGACAAGCTAGATGCAGGAAAAATGTTCCCAATGTTGGGCGAGTCCAGAACCAGGGGCCACAGTTTTAGAATAAAGGGGAGGCCATTTAGGACTGAGTTGAGAAAAAACTTTTTCACCCAGAGAGATGTGAATTTGTGGAATTCCCTGCCACAGAGGGCAGTGGAGGCCAAGTCACTGGATGGATTTAAGAGAAAGTTAGATAGAGCTCTAGGGGCCAGTGGCAGTAAGGGATATGGGGAGAAGGCAGGAACGGGTTATTGATTGGGGACGATCAGCCGTGATCACAATGAATGGGGGTCTGGCTCGAAAGGCCGAATGGCCTCCTCTTACACCCATTTCAGATTCAGATTAAATTTTAATTGTCATTGTCAGTGTACAGTACAGAGACAACGAAATGCATTAAAGCAGACGCCCGTCCCTGGGTGGGTTCGAACCACCAACCTTTCGGTTAACAGCCGAACGCGCTAACCGATTGCGCCACAGAGACCGACCTATTTTTCTATGTTTCCATGTTTGTATGGATCAGCCATGATTGAATGGCTGTGTAGACAATTGGCCTCATTTATGGCCCTATCACTTATGAATACACTTCCAATCTCATTCTAAAATTCGAGCAAGGAAAGATTTTGTCTTACAGTTGTCCTTTTGCAAGGAAGATTTATTGAGGATGTTGTTTCAGAAAGAACTGCAGATGCTGGAACAATCGAAGGTGGACCAAAAATGCTGGAGAAACTCAGCGGGCGAGAGAAGGAATGTGGCTGGGACTTGAGGGCTTGAGCTATAGGGAGAGCCTAGAATTTTATTCCTTGGAGTGCAGGAGGCTGAGGAGTATCATTTAGAGGTGTATAAATCATGAAGGGAATAGATAGACTATGCACAGACTATTTCATCCAGGATAGGGGAATCAAAAACAAGAGCACATATTTTTAAGGGGTGATGGGCAAGATTTAATAGGAATCTGAGGGGCAACATTTTCACACAGAGGCTGGTGGGTAGGGTTGCCAACTGACCCGTATTAGCCGGGACATCCCGTATATGGGGCTAAATTGGTTTGTCCCGTACGGGACCGCCCTTGTCCTGTATTTGACCGCTACTACTCGGGTCGAGGGGACTGTCGGGTCTGAGCGCTGCGTTCGGCCCCGCCTCACCCGTCCCGACGTAGTGCAGCCCATGGAGTGCAGCAGCAGCAGCACCTCGCCCGTGGCCCCGTCGGTGGGCAGCCCGGCCAGCTGTGGCACTTGGACCTTCGCTTACCGCCGACTCCACCACCCCTCCTTCTCATGGCCGATCATCGGTTCACAAGTTGGATGGGGTGCCGGGCCAAAACTCCTCAGCTGGCCCGCGGGCTGGGCTTTGTGTGCAGTCCAGCACCCGGGCCAACTCATCATTCACCCAGCCACGGCCGAGTCGGTCAACGAATTGCTGTCGGGAATCTGCCCCGTATTTGGACCTTTTGTCCCTTATTTGGCAGCCCTTGTGTTGGGTATATGGAACAAGTTGCCTGAGGTAGTTGAGATAGATACCATAACAACATTTAGATTTACAGATAAAGAGTGAACAGGCCCTTCGGCCCACCGTGTCCGCTCTGACCAGCACTCCCGATGCACTGGTTCTATCCTACACCAGGGACAATTTACAGAAGCCAATTAACCTGCAAACTTGTACGTCATTGGAGTGTGGGAGGAAACCGGAGCACCCGGAGGAAACCGACACAGATCACGGGGAGACGGTACAAACTCCGTACAGACAGGACCTGTAGTCAGGATCGAACCCCAGTCTCCGGCGCTGCATTTTGCTGTAAGGCAGCAACTCTACCGCTGCGCCACCGTGACTGCCCACGACTAGTGTAGATGGGGCTTGTTGGTCGGTGTGGGCAAGTTGGGCCTGTTTCCATGCTGAATGCCTTCATGACTCTATGGCAATTGTGATTCAAAAGGAATATTTTTGAGACAATGTTTTTAAGTGACGCCAAACACACCCGGGGATGGGTTGCAGAGATCTAAGGAGCAAGTTGTTCATTTAGACATCTGTGCAATTGCAATTTCAACGCAGCAGTCTGACTAAAGGGTCTTTTTCAGACACAAAGTGCAGAGTAACTCCAGTGGATCAGACAGCATCCCTGGAGAACTGCTAGGACTACGGTGAGCGGAGGGAAAGATTTAACAGGAGCCCGAGGGGTAACTTTTTGACACAAAGGGTGTTGAGTTGAGTTTTAATTTAGTTTAGTTTAGTTTAGTTTAGAGATACAGTGCAGAAACAGGCCATTCGGCCGACCGAGTCTGCACCGACCAGCGATCCCCGCACACTAACGCTACCCTACACGCACCAAGGACAATTTACACTTATACCAAAGCCAATTAGTCTACAAACCTGTACGTCTTTGGAGTGTGGAAGGAAACTGGAGCTCCCGGAGAAAACCCACGCAGGTGACGGGGAGAACGTACAAACTCCGTACAGACAGCACCCGTAGTCGGGATCGAACCCGGGTCTCTGGCGCTGTGAGGCAGCAACTCTGCCGCTGCACCAACGTATATGGAACGAGCTGCCGGAGGAGGTGGTTGAGGCAATTACTACCGCAACGTTTAAGAAACATTTGGACAGCTAGATGGATAAGGAAGTTTTGGAGGGATGGGGGCCAAAAACAGGCAAGTGGGACTAGTGTCGATGGGGCTTGTTGGTCTGTGTGGGCAAGTTGGGTCAAAAGGGACTGTTTCCACGCTGTAACACTCCTCTATCCAACAATCGATTTGAAAGCCTCAACCAAAAGTCTATCATACCACCCCCAGTGGATTATTGAGAGCTCAGCTGGGCTCAATAGCAGTATAAATTGCCTCCCGCAGCGTGGGGCCAGAGAAACAGAGCATTACTGCATTATTAACTATCGGCTTGGGTTGAGCATAAACTCAATCTCATTCAGAATCATTGCCCAAGACAACTATACCCAACGCATATAATCACGGCACATTACATTAGTGGACCAAAGTGTGATTTTTTTCTTTGAGTGCAATGAATATCATAATTATAAAGAAAATCACCCACCAATACAACTCACTCCTACACAAAATAACCTCTTGGTTCCATGTTTAAGAAAGAATTGCAGATGCTGGAGAAATTGAAGGCTGACAAAAATGCTGGAGAAACTCAGTGGGCGAGGCAGCATCTCTGGAGCGAAGGAATAGATGGAGCGAAGGAATATGGAGTCTCGACCCGAAAGGTCACCTATTCCTTCGCTCCACAGATGCTGCCTCGCCAGCTGAGTTTCTCCACTCTTGGTTTTATGTACTCAGTTAAAACAACCTTGCTCTGCTAAGATAATAATCGCAATGGTTGTATTCAATATTACCAGAATTCTTGGCCAATCTGAATATCAATAAATATAAGGATCAATAAATATCAATGAATCCTACACGGCAGAATGCTTACAAGACAGACGAGTAGAAAATCATGAGAGTAATACAGGTAGATGCACAATGTCATCATTTGAGAATCAGTTAGCCAGGTACATGGATAGGACACGTTTGGAGGGATATGGACCAAACGCAGGCAAGTGTAGCTGGGACATTGTTGGCCGGTGTGGGCGAGTTGGGCCGAAGGCCCTGTTTCCACACTGTATCACTCTATGACTATCATAAGTGATAGGAGTAGAATTAGGCCATTCGGCCCATCAAGTTTACTCCGCCAATCAATCATGGTCGATCTACCACCCAACCCCATTCTCCTGCCTTCTCCCCATAACCTCCGACACCCGTACTAATCAAGAATCTATCTATCTCGGCCTTAAAAAATATCCACTTGCTTGGCCTCCACAGCCTTCTGTGGCAAAGAAATCCATGGATTCACCTCCCTCCGACTAAAGAAATTTCTCCTCATCTCCTTCCTAAAAGAACATCCTTTAATTCTGAGGCCATGACCTCTAGTCCTAGACTCTCCCACTAGTGGAAACATCCTCTCCACACCCACCCAATCCAAGCCTTTCACTATTCTGTATGCTTCAATAAGGTCCCCTCTCATTCTTCTAAACTCCAGTGAGTACAGGCCCAGTGCCGATAAATGCCACCAAGTGACTGCTCCCTCTGATTGTCGCTGGAAACGTGCGGCCCTTTCAGGACGGACGATGACAGTGACGTCAACATTTGATAAGCGGAAGATCGAAACGAAAGAAGAAGTGGCTGACCCACTCATTCCTGGGATTGTTCTTGTAAACCTCCTCTGGACCCTCTCCAGAGCCAGCATATGCTTTACTCAGAGAGTGGTAGCGGTGTGGAATGAGCTTCCAGTGGAAGTGGTGGAGGCAGGTTCATTGGTATCATTTAAAAATAAATTGGATAAGCATATGGATGAGAAGGGAATGGAGGGTTATGGTATGAGTGCAGGCAGGTGGGACTAAGGGGAAAAAAATTTGTTCGGCACGGACTTGTAGGGCCGAGATGGCCTGTTTCCGTGCTGTAATTGTTATATGGTTATATGGTTATATGCATGGTGGCTCAGCAGTAGAGCTCCTACCTTACAGTGCCAGAGACCCGGGTTCGATCCTGACCACGGGTGCTTGTCTGTATGGAGTTTGCACGTTCTCCCCGTGACCGCGTGGGTTTTCTCTGAGATCTTTGTTTTCCTCCCACACTCCGAAGACGTATAGGTTTGTAGGTTATTTGTCTTGGTATAAAACTAAAATGGAACCTAGTGTGTGTAGAGTAGTGTTAATGTGCGCGGGGATCGCTGGCCGGTGCGGACCCGATGGGCCGAAGGGCTTGATTCCGCGCTGTATCTCAAAACCAAAAATCCTTCCTCAGATACGGAGCCCAAAATTGCTCACATTATTATGCTTAAAATGCTAAGATGCTTAAAAACAAACATTTTTTTTTTTTTAGTTAGAAGTGATTACAGTTCCCCACAGGCCCTGCAAGCACCATACGCTGTACTGAGCAATTTAATAATATTCTTCTCCCGACTCACAGTCCACACAATCTCGTCGGCATTATTATTATTATTCAGATGGCGGATTCCCAGGCAGGAGATTACAAAACAGCAGCGTTTTCACCTGGAGGTGGCAAATCAATTTTAAAATTCAACGGCCAATAAAGTCAACATGGAAAGCGTTGACGAGATTTAAAAGCGTCATGCTTTTTAATTTATTTTTTCTGCGAGTTGTTTCATGGCAATTTTCTGATCTTAAAGTCACAGGGTGATACAGCGTGGAAACAGGCCCTTCGGCCCAACTTGCCCACACCGGCCAACTCTACACTAGTCCCACCTGCCCGCTTTTGGCCCATATCCCTCCAAACTATGCACCTGTTTCTTAAACGTTGGGATAGTCCCAGCCTCAACTACCTCCTCTGGCAGCTTGTTCTATACACCCACCACCACTTGTATGAAAAGGTTACCCCTCAGATTCCTATTAAATCTTTTCCCCTCCACCTTGAACTTATGTCCTCTGGTCCTCGATTCACCTACTCTGGGCGAGTGACTTTGTGCATCTATCCGATCTATTCCTCTCATGATTTTGTACTCCTCTGAAAGATCACCCCTCATCCTCCTGCGCTCTATGGAATAGAGACCCAGCCTACTCAACCTTCCCCTTTAGCTCACACCCTCTAGTCCTGGTAACATCCTCATGTCTTTTCTGAACCCTTTCAAGCTTGACAATATATTTCCTATAACGTGGTGCCCAGAAATGAACACAATATTCTAAATGCGGTGTCACCAACGTCTTATACAACTGCAACATGACCTCCCAACTTCTATACTCAATACTCTTACTGATGAAGGCCAAAGTGGCAAAAGCCTTTTTGACCGCCTTATCTACCTGCAACTTGACCTTCAAGGAACCATGTACCTGCACTCCTAGACCCCTCTGCTCTACAATGTCCTGCCCTAGTTCAACGTCCCAAAATGCAACACCTCACACTTCTCTGTATTAAATTCCATCAACCATTCCTCAGCCCACCTGGCCAATCGATCCAGATCCTGCTGCAATCATTCACAACCATCTTCACTATCTGCAAAACCACTCACTTTCATATCATCAGCAAACTTGCTAATCTTGCCCTGCTTGTTCTCATCCAAATCATTGATGTAGATGACAAACAGTAACGGGCCCAGCACTGAACCCTGAGGCACACCACTAGTCACAGGCCTCCAGTCCGAGAAGCAACCTTCCACTATTACCCTCCAATTCCTTCCTTGGAGCCAAGTTGCTATCGATTCAGCCTTGGATCCCATGCGATCCAACCTTCCAGAGCAGCCTGCCATGCGGAACCTTGTTCAACGTCTTACTGAAGTCAAAATTCCTCTCTAGTTTCCCACAATGTCCTCAGATATATCAGATCAGGCCCCGGAAATTTGCCTACCTTCAAACACAATAGTACTTTCAATACTTCTTCGACGGTAACACTGACTGCTCTCAAGCCACTTCCAGTGACTGCTCCAATTTCTTCCGTGCTACTGTCTTTCTCCTTGGTAAATACAGAGGTTTCCGTTCAGGTTTCCTAAGTGGGACAGGGGCATTACTCTCTTAAACCTAATCGAACTGTGGTCACTGTTCCCAAAAGGCTCCTCCACACACACTTCATTAACTTGCCCTTCCCAATTTCCCAATACTAGATCCAGCGTTGCCATCTCACGTGTGGGGGCCTCCACATACTGTCTAAGAAAACTCTCCTGAACACTTTTGAGGAATTGCACCCCATCTAAACCCTTCACGCTATGATTTTCCCAGTCTATATTGGGAAAGTTTAAATCCTCTACTACAACAACCTTATTTGACCTGCAGCCGTCTGCAATTTCCCGGCACGTTTGTTCCTCTAATTCTTGTTGCAGTCAGGAAACAAAGTAAAGAACAGGTAGAAAATAGACACAAAACGTTGGTGTAACTCAGCGGGACAGGCAGCCCCTCTGGAGAGAAGGAATGGGTGATGTTTCGGGTCAATAACCTTCTACAGTCTTAAACCGAAACGTCACCCATTCCTTCTCTCCAGAGATGCTGCCTGTCCCACTGAGTTACTCCAGCATTTTGTGTCTATCTTTGGAGTAAACCAGCATCTTAAGTTATAGAGTGATGCAGTGTGAAAACAGGCCCTTCAGCCCAACTTGCCCACACCGACCAACATGTCCCAGCTACACTAGTCCTACTAGCCTGCGTTTGGTCCATATCCCTCAAAACCTGTCGTATCCATGTATCTTTCTTAAACGTTGGGATAGTCCCTGCTTCAACTACCTCCTCTGACAGCTCGTTCCAGACACCCACCACCCTTCGGTGAAAAAGTTACCTCCCATGTTCCTATTAAATCTTTGCCCCTTCACCTTAAACCTACGACCTCTGGTTCTCAATTCCCTTACTCTGGGCAAGAGACTCGATCTATTCCTCTCATGATTTTGTTCACCTATATAAGATCTCCCCTCATCCTCCTGCGCTCCAAGGAATGGAATCTCAGCCTACTCAACCTCTCCCTACAGCTCACACCCTCTAGTCCCGGCAACATCCTCGTAAATCTCCTCGGCTCCCTTTCCAGCTTGACAACATCTGTCCTGTAACACGGTGCCCAGAACTGAACACAAGACTGCAAATGCGGCCTCACCATGTCTTATATGACCTCCCAACATGACCTCCCGACTTCTAAATGTTGCAGAGGTGTTAAAAACTACCTTCACAGGAATGCGTGACCATGTATTTCAAGTTAGCTACATGGATAGGACAGGTTTAGGGGGATATTGGCCGAACGCAGGATGATGGGACATGTTGGCACTGTGTGGGCAAGTTGGGCCGAAGGGCCGGTTTCCACACTGTGTAACTCCAGAGACATAGAAACATAGAAAATAGGTGCAGGAGTAGGCCTTACAGCCCTTTGAGCCAGCACCGCCATTCAATACGATCATGGCTGATCATCCACAATCAGTACCCTTTTCTTGCTTTCTCCCCATATCCCTTGATTCCGTTAACCCTAAGAACTAAATCTAAAGGGCCTGTCCCACTTTCACGACCTCTGTGGAGTTTGCCCTTGACTCATACTCGCAGCATGGTTGTCACGCAGTCGTAGCAGGCCGTGATGCTGGTCGTAGGTACACGTGGCATCAAGTAGGTCGGGGTGTTTTTCTACCATGATGAAAAATGGCCACGAGTAAAAAAGGTTGTGAATTAGGTTGTGAAAATGGGACAGGCCCTTAACTCGCTCTTGAATACAATACAGTGAACACTGCAGCAGCCTCTACCTACAGCCAGTCTGTATTTCAATCTTTTTTTTATTTTTAGTTAGTCTAAAGTTTTGTGTTGGGGGAAACTTTTACATTTCTATGTGGGGGAGGGGGGCAGGGTAAGGGGGAAACCGTTTCCCAGTCTCTTCCTGGCAGGGATGCGACTATTTCTCCGAGTCGCGGCCTCGCCCCCCACCTCGTGGCCTACCAGCTGGATCAGAGCGGCCTTTCCTGCCGGGGACCGGGGCTGCTACAGCGGGGACGCAGCGCTGGAGTCACCGCGGAGCGGGCGATACCTACCCGGGTCGCCCTTTGGAGCTCCGGAGCATTGGGCCGCTGCTCCAACATCGTGGAGCTCTGGTGCAGAGAGCTTCCAACGCGGGCGGCGCTGAACGGCATCGTGGAGTCCTAGGGCGCCTTGCAGAGGGTCTGCAGCGGCGGTCTCCACCCGGCGCGGCCTACGGACTTTGGAAGCCGCCGATTCCTGTAGGAGGGGGCCGACTCTGGTGTCCATGCCGCTGAGGACGTCCCGCAGCCCCGACGTCGGACTTGTATCACCCCGGCGAGCGGTCCTGGACATCGGGTCGCCCGTAGTTGCAACTGCGGAGGGCATGGGGAGGCCCTGACCACGAGGAACAGTGGAGGGAGAGACTGACTTTGGTGCCTTCCCACACAGTGGGAAACTTTGATTCTGCTGTTTGGGGATGTTTTATGTTAAATTCTATAGTGTGTGTTCTTTATATCCTTTCTGGCTTAATCCCTCCCTTCACCACCTCCAGTTTAAATTCCAGTTGGAATATTTTGGAGGACCCAAGAACCAAGAACGATCTTCTTGTCCCCGGTGTAGGACAGGGCAGCAGATGTGTTTGTCCAAATCATTCCAATGTCTGTTTCATCCCAATGGAGGGAATGTTACGGTGGAAGCTGACATTCCATATGAATGTGAGATCAAATCACCCATTCATCTGAGTCCTCAGCCAAAACTCACAGCAGTTGAGTTCTGACACTTCATAGCGTGTTTGAACTCCCCCAGTGAGTAAGAGCCGAGTATTCTCAAGGACATACCCAGCTTTGAAAATGTCGCAGGGTCTGTGAGTGAAAATACCCTTTTTCAACGTGTGAAGGGGTGAAGGAAAGAGAGTTCACGTCGCGGCTCCCGTTTCCATCACCATGCACACGAACTGACAAGACAGACACCATTGCATGCAGATGCCGCGATGTGTGTTCAGCTGAACAACTTCTAATCTTGTGTGTGGACTTGATAAGAAGAAGAACGTGTTAAAACGGGGTTTAGGAAGGAACTGCAGATGCTGGTTTAAACCGAAGATAGACACAAAATGCTGGAGTAACTCAGCGGGACAGGCAGTATCTCTGGAGAGAAGGAATGGGTGAAGTTCAAGTCTGAAGAAGGGTCTCAACCCGAAACGTCACCAATTCCTTCTCGCCAGGGATGCTGCCTGCGTAACGGGTATAGCTTGGACCCAATAGCAGCACAGAATCAGGCAGGTTTAATTGGTAATGAACCTTATTACGATGCTGTAACACAGAGTAGTAACACAGGAATGGGTACACCGTACTCACACAGAGGCTCAGGATTGAGCGAGGGTTCCGAAGAGGGGCAGGCAGGAGACGTAGTCGAGGAGCCGTTGCAGGGATACACCAAACAGCCCAGGAGAGAGGCAGACAGAAACCAGGAGGTACGGGACGAAGGCCGTGGTCGGGGACAGAAGGCTGAGGTGCTATCCGGGAAGACGACAGGACGGAATGGTCAGGGGCAGGCAGGTTCGAATCCGTGTAGGAAGTCGGGAAATCACTGGAGAGTCTTGCATGAACGCTGAGAACAATCTGGCACTGTGTGAATGGTGAGGAGAGTCTATATACCGGGTTAATTAGTGATCAGAGGCAACTGAGTGCAACAGGTGAGGAGAGTTAGGCTGATGAGAGGGGAGTGGCAGGTGAGGAGAAGAAGGGACCGGTGGGAAAGTACTGGGAGGTGAAGTGGATGAGAATGTGGAGAGGGCAGACTGTGACAGCCAGTCCCGCTGTGTTACTCCAGCATTTTGTATCCATCTCCCGTTCAGTTGAATTTAGTTCATAACTTTCATACTGAGACTGAAGAATAGTCCCTACCTAAACCTTCACCCATCCATGTCCTCCAGAGATGCTGCCTGACCTGCTGAGTCACTCCAGCAGTCTGTGTCCTTTTTTTCAATGTTTCATGCATGATAAAATGTGCAATTAACTTTCACCGTATTTTCATGGAATAATTTTCAATGTAAATGTAATTGAAAAAAAAAGTTTCTAAATTTACATTTTCAATTGCAATTATAAGTTCATAAGTTCCTGTACACTGCGAATGGCTCAATTCTAATCATGTATTGTCTTTCCGCTGACTGGATAGCAGGCAACAAAAGCTTTTCACTGTACCTCGGTACATGTGACAATAAACTAAACTGAAACTGAACCCATGGTTTGCCCTGTTAACTACTACTTTCATTATAAGATCATAAGGCCTTAAGTGATAGGAGCAGAATTAGGCCAATAGAGCCATTTACAGTGTATAGATACTTGATAAGGGAATAACGTTTAGTGCAAGGTAAAACCCACAAAGCCCGATTAAAGATAGTCCGAGGGTCACCATTAAGGTAGATAGTAGTTCAGGACTGTTCTCTGGTTGTGGGAGGATGGTTCAGTTGCCTGATAACAGCTGTGGAGAAACTGTCCCTGAATCTGGAGCTGTGCGTTTTCACACTTCAGTAACTCTTGCCTGATGGGAGAGGGGTGAAGAGGGAGCGGCCAGGGTGGGCGACTCATCCTTGGTTACGCTGCTGGCCTTGCCGGGGCAGCGTGAGGTGTAGACGGAGTCAACGGAAGGGAGGTCGGTTTGCGCCATGGTCTGGGCTGCGTCCGCAATTCGCCGCCGTTTTCTTGGTGGACGGTCTGGTGGATGGAGCTCGTTACCAAACCAAGCCGTGGAGAGCTCTTCACTGCGATCTATTGTGGTCGTCACTTTGGTCGAATTTCACGGCAAACTGTTCCATCGTGTTTTGATCCAGTGTGTGTCCCGTGGGAAAAGTAAGCGAACCCCCCCCCCCCCCCCCCCCCCTCCCCCCCCTCCCGCTGTAACATCAACACTGAATTCTTTTGTGAGCTGTGCTTGTAAATGCTTATCAACATCGATCAAGCAAAAACCTTGGAGATGACGTGTATTTTGCAAAATGGGCATTTAAAAAACTTGGGATGAAAGGGAGTCTAACAGGCCTAAAGCCTTCCTGCTGTGTGAAAAGACAGTTTCTTGTTCAACTATTCAGACTAATCCCATTCCCAGTCCCTGCTGGATCTCTGAAGCAAACTCACAAGGTGGCTCACAACCATCAAATTGATTTTCCACTCAAGCAACTGGACAAAGGGCTGTTCAATCATCCCTGAATCTAAAAAGGAGTTTGCAACCTTGCACTAAACGACCCCAATATTTTTTTTTAATATAAATGTGCAGGCGTTCTCAAACATGTGGAAAATTACAATTCGCTGTCCCAACTGTTGGAAGAAACTAGAAGCCGGGGGAACTCAGCGGGTCGGGCAGCATCTCTGGAGGAAAGGAACAGGTGACGTTTCGGGTCGGAACTCTTCTCCAGACTCCCGTTTAAATACGGTGATCAACATGTTTAAATACAGTTTTAAGCAGTCAGCATACACGCTGTTATAGAGGCATAAAGCATAGAAACAGGTCCTTCAGCCCAACTTGCCCATGCCAACCAAGATGCCTCATCTATACTAGTCCCGCATCCCTTCATTTGCTCCATATCCTTCTAAACTTTTCCAAAACCAAGCCGTAGTGTATTCTCCACTGCAGTTTAAGAATAAGGGGATGGAGATGAGGAAACACTTTTTCTCACAGAGAGTTGTGAGTCTGTGGAATTCTCTGCCTCAAAGGGCAGTGGAGGCCGGTTCTCTGGATACTTTCAAGAGAGTGCTGGGGAGGGCTCTTGAAGATAGCGGAGTCAGGGGATATGGGGAGAAGGCAGGAACGGGGAACTAATTGTGGATGATCAGCCATGATCACATTGAATGGCGGTGCTGGCTCGAAGGGCCGAATGGCCTACTCCTGCACTTATTGTCTATTGTCTATTGTCTATATGGACGAGCTGCCAGAGGAGGCAGTTGAGGCAGATATTATCACAGCATTTAAAAGACGCGGGCAGGTACATAGATGGGATAGGTTTAACATGCGGGGCAAATGGGACTAGCTTAGATGGGCCATCTTTTTTTTTTCTTTGTATCAAAAATATTTAATTTAATTATGCTCACGAAACAAAACAAAACCATGGTGACACACACACACCACCATTGTACAAAATCACCAAATTATTCACACTAAATTTCCAAATAGCTAAGTTCCAATCCTTACAAATATACAACATAACTACTCAAGAAGGAACAGCAGATGCTGGATAATCGAAGGTAGACAAAATTGCTGGAGAGACTCAGCGGGTGCGGCAGCATCTATGGAGCGAAGGAAATAGGCAACGTTTCAGGCCAAAACCCTTCTTCAGCCTGCCCCCCCCCCCCCCCCCCCCCCCCCCCCCCCCCCCCCCCCCCCCCCCCCCCCCCCCCCCATGCAGGGTGGGGGGTGGGGGGAGAAGAAAGGAAGAGGTGGAGCCAGAGGGCTGAGGGAGAGCTGAGAAGGGGAGGAGACAGCAAGGGCTACTGGAAATTGGAGAAGTCAATGTTCAGGCCACCGGGATGCAGACTGCCCATGCGGAATATGAGGTGCTCGGTCCACATTAACCAACCTGATCTCCCGGTGGCTCAGCACTACAACTCGCCCTCCCATTCCGAATCCGACCTTTCTGTCCTGGGCCTCCTCCATTGCCAGAGTGAGCAACACCGGAAACTGGGGGAACAGCACCTCATATTCCGCTTGGGCAGTCTGCACCCTAGCGGTATGAACATTGACTTCTCCAATTTCCAGTAGCCCTTTCTGTCTCCTCAGCTCTCTCTCAGCCCTCGGGTTCCTCCTCTTCCTTTCTTCATCCCCCCCCCCCCCCCCCCCCCCCCCCCCCCCACCACCCTGCATCAGTCTGAAGAAGGGTTTCGGCCCGAAACGTTGCCTATTTCCATCGCTCCATAGATGCTGCCGCACCCGCTGAGTCGCTCTTCCCCCAACGGACACTAGGTGGAGTGGCGGTGCTCCTTGCCCTCCGGACCCTGGCAACAAGGGACCTTAGATGGGCCATCTTGGTTGGCATACACTCGATGGGTCGAAGGGCCTGATTCTGTGTGGTGCGACTCCCTGACTATGCAGTTACATGGAGAAACAAGGAACTGCAGATGCTGGTTTACAAACAAAAGACACAAAGTTTTAGAGTAACTCAGCATTTCAGGCAGCATCTCTGGAGAACATGGATAGGCCAGGTTTCAGGTCAGGACCCTTCTTCAGACTCATTTCCTTTAATGGGTCAAGTTCATGTTCAGAAGTGATAGGAGGAGAATTAGGCCATTCGGCCCCTCAAGTCTACTCCGCCATTCAATCGTGGCTGATCTATCTCTCCCTCCCTAACCCCATTCTCCTGCCTTCTCCCCATAACATCTGACACCTGTACTGATCAAGAATCTATCCATAGATACTGTCTGTCCCACTGAGTTACTCCAGCTTTTTGTGTCTACCTCCAGTTTAAACCAGCATCTGCAGTTCCTTCCAACACAAGAATCTGCCTTAAAAATATCCACTGACTTGGCCTCCACAGCCTTCTGTGGCAAAGAATTCCACAGATTCACCACCCTCTGACTGAATAAATTTCTCCTCATCTCCTTCATAAAGAAACGTTCTTTAATTCTGAGGCTATGGCCTCTGGTCCTGGACTCTCCCGTACTAGTGGAAGCATCCGATCCACATCCTCTCTGTCCAAGCCTTTCACTATTCGAAGTGGAGTTCAAATCTTTGTCAGAGTGTAGATAGTGGGTAGTGTAGAGAACCGGCCTCCACCGCCCACTGAGGCAGAGAATTCCACAGACTCACAACTCTCTGTGTGAAGAAGTGTTTCCTCGGCTCCGTTCTAAATGGCTTGCTCCTTATTCTTAAACTGTGGCTCCTGGTTCTGGACTCCCCCAACATCGGGAACATGTTTCCTGCCTCTAGCGTGTCCAAACCCTTAATAATCTTATATGTTTCGATAAGATCCCTTCTCATCCTTCTAAAATTCCAGAATATACAAGCCCAGCCGCTCCATTCCCTCAGCATATGGCAGTCCCGCCATCTCAGCATATTACAGTGCCACAGACCCAGGTTCGATCCCGACTACGGGTGCTGTCTGTACGGAGTTTGCCCGTTCTCCCCGTGACCTGCGTGGGTTTTCTCCAAGATCCTCCCACACTGCAAAGACGTGCAGGTTTGTGGATCAATTGGCTTGGTATGAATGTAAAATTTGACCCTGGCGTGTGTAAGGCAGTGTTAGTGTGCGGGGATTGCTGGTCGGCACGGACTCGATGGGCCGAAGGGCCCGTTTCCGCGCTGTATCTCTAAATGATCTGCATGGAGATAGTGGGCTGAAGGGCCTGTTCCAGTGCTTTCTATGTTAATTCTCGACATAACTGGGCAGAACAACTCATCCATTAACTGTAAGGCTTCTATTAATTATAAGACGTAGCGATCACGCCACTGAACCTACAGTGGGATCATAAGTAGTTTGGTTCAGCAGAAGACGATTTTGTTTGATATGACTGAAAAATTATGACAGAGAATAGCTTCTGGAGGGAATGTTTGAAGTTGCTGACGAACAAACCAATGCCTCTGGGCCTGATTTCATATTAATTAGTATGTTTAAAATAAAATCTGTTCCACAAAACAACAATGATAGAAGACTTTTTAGTCTTTAGTGATACAGCGCGGAAACAGGCCCTTCGGCCCAGCCGAGTCCGTGCTGACCAGCGATCACCCCATACTATCCTACACACACACTAAGGACAATTTACAATTTTACCAAAACCAAATTAACCTACACACCTGCACGTCTTTGGGATGCGGGCGCGAACCGGAGCACCCGGAGAAAAGCCGCGCGGGGAGAACGTACAAACGCCGTACAAAGACAGCACCCGTGGTCAGGATCGAAACCCGGGTCTCAGGCGCTGGGAGGTAGCAACTCTACCGCTGCGCCACTGCGCCAACTCCATGCCAGTATCCTGGTGGCATATTGGCAATATTAATAATACATTGAGAGTTGCGAGCAACAAGGAATAACTAACACATATTTTCCCCAAGTATATCTGAAGGCAATCTTAGCAGATGGTCGCGGATAAAATGTAGATATGGGGTTGGCCTCGTTTTATGCCTGCAGTCATATGCATCTGCACTCTATTAGTCTGCTTCCCACTAACAGCAATGTCTTAGAACACGAGTTGCTTAAGTAATCAATACTCACGGCAAACAAAGTGCCAGTCCAGCAGGGTTTAGTTCATTTAGAGATGCAGCACGGAAACAGGCCCTTCGGCCCATCGACTCTGCGCTGACCATTCATTCCCACGCACCAACACTATCCCACGCACACCAGGAACAATTTATAATTTTACTAAAGCCAATTAACCTACAAACCTGTTTGGCTTTGGAGTGTGGGGGGAAACGGGAGCACCCAGAGAAAACCCACGCAGGTCACGAGTGTGTGAGTGTGCGTGTGTGTGAGTGCATGTGCATGTCTGTGTATGTGTGTACATGTGCGTGTGCATGTGCATGTGCGTGTGCATATGCGTGTGCATGTGCGTGTGTATGTGTGTGAGTGAGTGTATGTGTGAGTGTGTGTGAGTGTACGTGTGTGTATGTGTGTGAGTATGCATGTGAGTATGTATGTGTGTGTGTGTGAGTGTGAGTGCGTAAGTGTGTGTGCATGCATGTGAGTGTGTATGTGTGTGTGTGTTAGTGTGCGTGCGTAAGTGTGTGTGCATGCATGTGAGTGTGTGTGTGTGTGCGTGTGCGAGTGTGTGTGCGAGTGTGCGTGTGAGTGCGTGTGTGTGTGTATATGTGTGTGTGTGTGTGTGTGTGTGTGTGTGTGTATGTGTGCGAGTGTGTGTGTGCGTGTGTGTGTGTGTGTGTGCGTGTGTGTGTGTGTGTGTGTGTGTGCGTGTGTGCGTGTGTGTGTGTGTGTGTGTGTGCGCGTGTGTGCGTGTGTGCGTGTGTGCGTGTGTGTGTGTGTGTGTGTGTGTGTGTGTGTGTGTGTGTGTGTGTGTGTGTGTGTGTGTGTGTGTGTGTGTGAGTGCATGCATTTTGGGAGGGAATGAGACAAAGGGGTGCAGGCGGGGAAGAAGGAAATGAATGTTGCACAATTTATCTTCATTAAACAGACATAGGATTAGGACTGACTGCTGGTCGCTTCAAATTAGCACCGGAGGAAAGGTTGGCAGTGTTGCAGCAACTGAATATGTATGCCACTGAGTTCAGAAAAACATTTACTGCGTCTCTCTGATACATTACAGTATTATTAGTTAGACTTCTCTGCTGAGAAGAAAAGCTGCTTTCATTACTTCAATTAACGTCAAATTCTCCAACACCCAGGAAGGCTTGGAATAAATATTCAGCTCCGTTCCGTCCCAATTATGTACAATTCACATCCTTGCAAGCTGTTAATGTTAGGAATGTTACCTATTCCAGCACGCCAGCCCCATCTCTGAACCTCATGTCTTGAAGATGGCGGAGTTGGGGGATATGGGGGGAAGGCAGGAACGGGGTACTGATTGGGGATGATCAGCCATGGTTGGTCACATTGAATGGCGGTGCTGGTTCGAAGGGCCAAATGGCCTCCTCCTGCACCTATTGTCTATTGTCTCTTTCACTAAACATAGAAACTTAGAAAATAGGTGCTGTAGTAGGCCATTCGGCCCTTCGATACAGCACCGCCATCATGGCTGGTCATCCAAAATCAGTACCCCGTTCCTGCTTTTTCCCCAAATCCTTTGATTCCATTAGCCTTACGAATTATATCTAACTCTCTCTTGAAAACATCCAGTGAATTGGCTTCCACTGCCTTCTGTGGCAGAAATTTCCACAGATTCACAACTCTCTGGGTGAAAAGGTTTCTCCTCATCTCAGTCCTAAATGGCCCACCCCTTATCCTTAAACTGTGTGACCCCTGGTTCTGGACTCCCCCAACATCTGGAACATTTTTCCTGCATCTAATCTGTCCAATCCTTTAAGAATTTTATATGTTTCCACAAGATCTCCTCTCATCCTTCCAAATTCCAGTGAATACTAGCCCAGTCGACCCATTCTTTCATCATATGTCAGTCCTGCCATCCCAGGAATTAATACTATATAATAACAAGGAACTGTGGATGCTGGTTTATACCAAAGATAGACACAAAGTACTGGAGTAACCAAGCAGCATCTCGGGGGAAAAGGAATGGGTGACGTTTGTAGTCGAGACCCTTCTTCAGACTGGGGAAAGTGACACGAGAGATATAGATGGTGATGTAGAGAGGTTTAGAACAAATGAATGAAAGGATGATAAAGGAAACAGGCCATTGTTAGCCGTGTGAACCGTATCTCTTTCACTATGTAATAACGAGGAACTGCAGATGCTGGTTTATACCAAAGATAGACGCAAAGTGCTGGAGTAACTCAACGGGTGAGACAGTATGTGCAGGAAGGAACTGCTGTTGCCGGTTTACATTCAATATAAGACACAAATTGCTGGAGTAGCTCAGCGGGGCGTGCAGATTTTCTTTGGAGAAAATGAATAGGTGATGTTTCGGGTTGGGACCCGACCTCAACTACCTCATCTAGAAGGTCTGAAGAGGATTTAAGGGTCTTGACCCGAAACGTCAACTAACCATTTTTTTCAGATTGAAGGAGGGGTGGGAGATTGCAACCTTCACGTGGTCCACCCTGTTTCGACTAATGCAATCAACCCGACGTGTACAAACATATAGATCAAATAGAACAAGTTGACTTGCAACTTTAGGCTGTGCACGCCATACGCAAGAAGAAGAAGATTGAAGGAGGCCAGACCAACAGATACCGGAAAATTGGTGATGGACCCATACTTGACAAACAAATTATTTATGTTTCATGTTCGTACGTCTTTTGCTACATGTGGAAATGATCTGGATCACCCCGACGACACTGCCAATCTCTCCGAAGATAGACACAAAAAGCTGGAGTAACTCAGCGGGACAGGCAGCATCTCTGGAGAGAAGGAATGGGAGACGTTTTGTGTCGAGACCCTTCTTTCTCCTATCTTGGGTTTAAACTTTCCTACACTGTGAGTGGTTCGATTGTAATCATGTATTGTCTTTCCGCTGACTGGTTAGCACGCAACAAAAGCTTTTCACTGTACCTCGGTACACGTGGCAATAGACTAAACTGGAATGAATTGGACCGACTCCCAATTGCTCCTGAGAAGCTGATGGATGTCAAGGATGTTTCCACTGGTGGGAGAGTCTGGACAATAGACAATAGACAATAGGTGCAGGAGTAGGCCATACGGCCCTTCAAGCCAGCACCGCCATTCAATGTGATCATGGCTGATCATCCACAATCAGTACCCCGTTCCTGCCTTCTCCCCATATCCCCTAACTCCGCTATCTTCAAGAGCCCTATCTAGCTCTCTCTTGAAAGACCAGAGGTCACAGCCTCAGAATTAAAGGGCGCTCTTTTAGAAAGGAGTTGAGGAGCAACTTCTTTAGTCAGAGGGTAGTAAATCTGTGGAACTCATTGCTACAGAGGGCTGCGGAGGCCAAGTCAGTGGATATTTTTCAGGCAGAGATAGACAAATTCTTGATTAGAACGGGTGTCAAGGGTTATGGGGAGAAGAGTGGAAAATGGGATTAAGAGGCAGAGATCAGCCATGCTTGAACGGGGCGGAATAGACTCGACGGGCCGAATGACCTAATTCTACTCCTATAACTTGTGAACTTGGGACCCTGATTGCTATGGTGGTATTTTTACAGGTGGATGGGGAGATCCAGAATATTGACGTGATTTATATGCACATCAAAAGTGTGTAAGACTTGGGGCAATGTAGAGAGCGGAAGAACAGAGGGAATAGGAAGTAGGCCATTCATGCCCTCGAGCCTGCCCTAGCCTTCAACAGTATCCTGCCTGATCTTTTACCTCAGACAGCAATTCCCTGCCCTATCTCTCTTGAATCTTTAATGTCCAGAAATGTATTGATTCATGTTTAGAATGCTGGGCCCTCTGGAGTAATGAGTTCCAAAGCTCCACCAACCTCTGAATGAAGAGATTTTTCTTTATCTCAGTTCAAAATGACTTTAGATTTCAGAGAAGCAGGGCGGAAACGGGCCCTTCGGCCCACCGAGTCCGTGCCGACCAGCGATCACGCCGCACGCTAGCACTACCCTACACTGCACTGGGGAGGGGCAATTTTTTCAAATTCACCCAAGCCAATGAACCTACCAAAACCTGCAGGTGTTTGGAGTGTGGGAGGAAACCGCAGCACCCGGAGAAAACCCA
Organism: Leucoraja erinaceus; assembly: GCF_028641065.1. NCBI lineage: Eukaryota > Metazoa > Chordata > Chondrichthyes > Rajiformes > Rajidae > Leucoraja > Leucoraja erinaceus. Next base: position 12,607,626 of record NC_073380.1, on the reverse strand, counting down.
ACGTGGTCACGGGGAGAACGTACAAACTCCGTGCAGGCAGCACCCGTGGTCGGGATCGAACCTGGGTCTGTGGCGCTGTGAGGCAGCAACTCCACCCTGCCGCCGGCAAGATGTCCGGCCCTCCGTTCCCCGAGTGAGGCCACACACAAAACTGGAGGAAGGGCACAGCTTAGTAGCTTATAACCTAATGGTATGAACATTGAATTCAACAATTCTAGCTAACCTCCCACAACTCCCCCTCCCCTCCTCTCTTACGCCCCCCACCCACCAGCGCCACTGCGCCCACCCTAAACTCCCACCCATATCCCCTCCACACACCCCACACTTCCCCCCGCTCCTCCCTCCCTCTGGCTTTAGAATCCATACCTCCTCAAACCTGTCTCATGCCTTCTTTTCTTCTCTCTGGCCTTTGTTCCAACCATCTGCCTGTCAACCCCCCCCTCCCCCACCCCCCCAGCCCCCTCCCCCACCCCCCCCCCCCCTGCCCCCCCACCTCTGTCGACGTATTGCGTGCCGCGCTTAGCCCTGCCGCTACTGTTTTCCAGCATTCTTACTTGGGTTTCGTTAGTCGAGCTGAGTTGAGTTCATTGTCACGTGTACCGAGGTACAGTGAAAAGCTTTTGCTGCGCGCTGTCCAGTCAGCAGAAAGACTACACATGATGACAATAGTGGCATAATATTCGTACCAAACATCAAGTTAATACACGGTCCCTAGATACGGGACATATAAAATATTAAACTGATAAGAACAGATTTTACAAATGATCTTAGCCAAAAGGCAGAGATGCCACTTCCCTACAATCCGTGTGAAGAAGGGTCATGCCCCGAAACATCTCCTATATCTATCTCCCCACAGATGCTGCCTGACCCGCTGAGTTACTCCAGTACTTTGTGTCCTCCTGTCTGCACAGTTCAGTTTAGTTCATTGTCACATGGGCCGAGGTACAGTGAAAAGCTTTCGTTCCGTGCTAGCCAGTCAGCGGGAAGGTTATAAATGATTACCACCGATCCATTCACAGTATACCGATACATGATAAGGCAAATATGTTTAGTGCAAGGTAAAGCCAGCAAAGTTCGAGGTAGATCGTAGCTCAGGGCCGCTCTCTGTGTTTGTGGTAGGACGGTTCAGTTGCCTGATAACAACTGGGAAGAAACTGTCCCTGAATCTGGAGGTGTGCGTTTTCACACTTCTGTATCTTTTGCCCGATGGGAGAGGGGAGAAGAGGGAGTGGCCGGGGTGCGACTCGTCCTTGATGATGCTGCTGGCCTTGCCGAGGCAGCATGAGGTGTAGATGGAGACAACGGGAGGGAGGTTGGTTTGTGTGATGGTCTGGGCTGCGTCCACAAGTCTCTACAATTTCTTGTGGTCTTGGATGGAGCTGTTCCTAAACCAAGCTGTGATGCATCGTGATAGAAAGCTTTCTACGGCAATGCCTCCTTCTATAACATACTTATCATCTCATAAACCAGCCTTGTGAATCTTGGCTGTAATCTCACTGTAACAAACATATCCGTAAAGAGATAGGTGGTAAGCCATTTAGAACGGAGACGAGGAAACACTTTTTCACACAGAGAGAGTTGTGAGTCTGTGGAATTCTCTGCCCCAGAGGGCGGTGGAGGCCGGTTCGCTGGATACTTTCAAGAGAGTGCTAGATAGGGCTCTTAAAGATAGTGGAGTCAGGGGATATGGGGAGAAGGCAGGAACGCGGTACTGATTGGGGATGATCAGCCATGTTCACAGTGAATGGCGGTGCTTGCTCGAAGGGCCGAATGGCCTACTCCTGCACCTATTGTCTATTGAGATGAGATCTAAACTGTACACAATGGTGCACGGTTATTACCAAGACCCGAGGTAATTTAGTTTAGTTCAGTTTAGAGATACAGGGCGGAAACAGGCCCTTCGGCCCACCGAGTCCGCACCGACCAGCGATCCCCGCACACTAACACTGCCCTACACAAATTAGGGACAATTTACACATACAACACGCCAATCATCCTACAAACCTTTGGAATGTGGAGGAAAAACGAAGATCTCGGAGAAAACCCATGCAGGTCACGGGGAGAACATACAAACGCCGTACAGACAGCGCCCGTAGTCAGGATGGAACCCGGGTCTCTGGCGCTGTGAGGCAGCAACTCTACTGCTGCGCCACCATGCAGCAAGACATCTTACCTCTTGAGTTCAATTCTCTAGCAATGAAGCAGTGAAGAAAGCTAATGGCATGTTGGCCTTCATAACAAGAGGAGCTGAGTGTAGGAGCAAAGAGGTCATTCTGCAGTTGTACAGGGCCCTGGTGAAACTGCACCTGGAGTATTGTGTGCAGTTTTGGTCCTCAAATTTGAGGAATGACATTCTTGCTATTGAGGGAGTGCATCGTAGGTTCGCCAGGTTAATTCCCGGGATGGCGGGACTGTCATATGTTGATAGAATGGAGCGACTGGGCTTGTATACACTGGAATTTAGAAGGATGAGAGGGATCTTATAGAAACATATAAAATTCTTAAATATTGGACAGGCTAGATGCAGGAAAAATGTTGGGGTTGTCCAGAACCAGGGATCACAGTTTAAGAATAAGGGGTAGGCCATTCAGGACTGAGATGAGGAAAAACTTCTTCACCCAGAGAGTTGTGAATCTGTGGAATTCTCTGCCACAGAAGGCAGTGGAAGCCAATTTACTGGATGTTTTCAAGAGAGCGTTAGATTTAGCTCTTAGGGCAAAGGAATCAAGCGATATGGGGAAAAAGCAGGAACGGGGTACTGATTTTGGATGATCAGCCATGATCACATTGAATGGTGGTACTGGCTCGAAGGGTGAAAGGCCTACTCGTGCACCTATTTTTCTATGTGTGTGTGCTTCCATCCTACCACAACCAGAGAGCAGTCCTGAACTACTATGTTTCGGCCCGAAACGTTGCCTATTTCCATCGCTCCATAGATGCTGCTGCACCCGCTGAGTTTCTCCAGCTTTTTTGTGTAACCTTCGATTCTCCAGCATCTGCAGTTCCCTCTTAAACACTACTATCTACCTGTTTGGTGACCCTTGGACTATCCTTGATCGGACTTTGCTGGCTTTACCTTGCACTAAACATTATTCCCTTATCATGTATCTGTAATTGTAATCATGTATTGTCTTTCTGCTGACTGGACAGCATTCAACAAAAGCTTTTCACTGTTCCTCAGTACACGTGACAATAATAAACTAAACTCAACTAGTTTAGCTAAGTTTAGTTTAGTTCAGAGATACAGCACGTACAGTCCCTTCGGCCCACAGAGTCTGTGCTGACCAGCGATCACCCCGTACACTAGCACTATCCTACCCGCGGGACAAGTTACAATTTTTACCGAAGCCATTGACCTACAAACCTGTACGTCTTTGGAGTGCGGGAGGAAGCCGGAGCACCCGGAGAAAACCCCCACAAGATAAAGTCCAGTAAAGTCTGATTAAAGATAGTCCGAGGGTCACCAATGAGGTAGATGGCAGCTCAGGACCGCTCCCCAGCTGTTGATATAATGGTTCAGTTGCCTGATAACAGCTGGGAAGAATCTTCCGCGGCTAACGATAACTTTGGTGCAGCATTTTTTTCCATCGGAGTTTCAATGTTCGTGTGAACAATGTGCTAAGAATAATGACTAAAGGCCTTGAGCGGGCATCGTGTGGCCGCGCGGGCATCGTGTGGCCGTGCGGGGCCGGTCCCACTGAGAAGCGAGGAGGGGTATGGAGTTGTGCGCGATATCGTGCGGCTCTCCGAAATTTTTGTAGCGAATGAAATCTTCACGCGCCACCGGCCTGTCGCGTAACTGACGGCCAAAGTGGGACAGGCCCAAGACCCTGGCGCGATGCAACGTCTCACCTCCACCAGCAGAAGAAGCAGGCAAACGATCGCCGAACTCGGCCTGGGGCTCACGGCCGTTGCGGTCCGGATCTGCCCCCACTCCTACTCCCAGAGCGGGGCCAAGAAAATTGAAGATAGACACAAAATGCAGGAGTAACTCAGCGGGACCGGCAGCATCTCTGGAGAGAAGCAATGGGTGATATTTCGGGTCAAGACCCTTCTTTCAGACTGAAGAACGGTCTTGACCCGAAACGCCAGAGATGCTTCCGGTCCCGCTGAGTTATTCCTGCATTTTGTGTCTATCTTCAAATGACGTCACGCGCTCCAGAGGGCTCCAGAGGGCTCCAGTACGCATGAAGATGTGCGCGACCTTCGCGCCTTAACGGACCACAAGGTCGCGTAATTAGCTTGCCAAGGACACGTAAGTGGGACAGGGGCTTCACTGTTTAAAGTGTTTGTTCTTGCTTATCTCACGTCCCTATGTTAATGCGACTTTCCTATCTAACTCAATCCTCATGAGAAGAATAGTTCAGGTAGATGCGCAGAGTGGGAAGGAACTGCAGATGCTGGTTTAAACTGAAGATAGACACCAAAAAGCCGGAGTAACTCAGCGGGGCAGGCATCGTCTCTGGAGAGAAGGAATGTGGGGCGTTTCGGGTTGAGACGTCTGCTAAAAGGGTCTCGTCCCGAAACGTCACCCATTCCTTCTCTCCAGAGGTGCTGCCTGTCCCGCTGAGTTACCCCAGCTTTTTGTGTCTATATTAGGTAGATGCACAGAGTCTCTTGCCCAGAGTAGGTGAATCGAGGACCAGAGCACATAGGTTCAAGGAGAAGGGGGAAAGATTTAATAAGAATCTGAGAGGAAACTTTTTCAAACAAAGAGTGGTGGGTGCATGGAACGAGCTGCCAGAGGAGGTAGTTGAGGCAGGGACTATCCCAACTTTTAAGGAACAGTTAGACAGATACATGGATAAGACATGTTTGGAGGGATATGGACCAAACACAGGCAGGTGGGACTAGTGTAGGTGGGACATTGTTGGCCGGTGTTGGCAAGTTGGGCCGAAGGGCCTGTTTCCACACTGTATCGCTCTATAACTCTAGTCCAGGCGTCGGCAACCTGCGGCCCCTGGGCCGAATGCGGCCCGTAACCTGAAATCATCCGACCTGCAGGCGGATTTTTTTTCCCGTAATCAACCGGCTCGCCGATGGCCGAGCGCTGCCGAGCTCTGTCTGTACCGCGTCCAACGCAAAGCCGCCGGCACGGGCGCATACCTTCTGTGATCAGGTTTAAGAAAGAACTGCAGATGCTGGAAAAATCGAAATTAGACAAAAATGCTGGAGAAACTCAGTGGGTGAGACATGCAAGGATCGCACGAGGCTGCCTTCTGTGTACACGTGGTGTGATGCCTGCCATCCGGGGCAGGATGGGGGCGGGATCCATGTGTACACATGATAGATGCGTCCCGGCCCCTATGCAGAACAAGGTTGCCAACCCCTGCTCTAAAGTCCCACCTCATTACTTAATTGGCCTTGTTCAAAGTTGAATCTCCAGATTCAGATTTTAACCACATCGCTCTTAAATTTAATATGAAATTGTATATTTTGATGGATCTTCCCTGAAGAATTCTTAGTGATAAGGCTGCTAATTAATCGTGTCTCATTACCACGGCACTTGATCAGGAATATCTTGCCCCCTGGTTGATTTCTCAACAGATTGTACGGGGAAATTGGATTGCATGAACTTGTCCTCTAATCTATCCGTGTGAAATTGAAGATTAAAAGTTCCTTTATTCTGTTATATTATTTTTTTGCGTTTCTTTGATTTCCTGATTTGCCCAATGCGGTTATTACTATTGGAGAGTCTCAGGGCGGCACGGTGGCGCAGAAGTAGAGTCGCTGCCTCACAGCGCCAGAGACCCGGGTTCGATCCTGACAACGGGTGCTGTCTGCACGGAGTTTGTACGCTCTCCCCGTGACCGTATCCGGGTGCTCCGGTTCCCTCCCACATTCCAAAGGTGTACATGTTTGTAGGTTAGTTGGCTTCTGTGTGCCGGATGCAACAGTGGGATAACATCGAACTAGTGCAAATGGGTCAGCATGGACTCGGTGGGCCGAAGGGTCCGTTTCCCACATTGAATCACTCCACTAAACTAAACTAAATCGTAGCAGGACACAAAGTGCTGGAGGAAATATTGCTGTAAAGGCGGCACGGTGGCGCAGCGGTAGACCTACTGCCTGACAGCGCCGGAGACCCAGGTTCGATCCTGACCATGGGTGCTGTCTGTACGGAGTTTGCACGTTCTCCCCGTGACCTGCATGGGTTTCCTCCGAGATCTTCGGTTTCCTCCCACACTCCAAAGACGTAAGGGCTTGTGGGTTAATTAGCTTTGGCAGAATTGTAGATTGTCCCTAGTGTGTGTAAGATAGTGCTAATATACACCGGTCAACACCGACTCGGTGGGCCTGTTTCCGCGCTGAATGTCCAAAGTAAATGACTAAAGTAAATATGCTGCCTGTCCCACCGAGTTACTCCAGCACTTTGTATCCTTTTGTGTAAACCAGCATCTGCAGTTCAATAGACAAAACATAGCAACATAGAAACATTGGAAAATAGGTGCAGGAATAGGCCATTCGGCCCTTCGATCCAGCACCATCATGGCTGATCATCTAAAATCAGTATTTAAGAAGGAACTGCAGATGCTGGAGAATCGAAGGTTACACAAAAATGCTGGAGAAACTCAGTGGGTGCAGCAGCATCTATGGAGCGAAGGAAATAGGCAACGTTTCGGGCCGAAACCCTTCTTTCCTGCTTTTCCCCCATATCCCTTGATTCCTTTAGCTCTGCGAGCTCAATCTAACTTTCTCTTGAAAACATCCAGTGAATTCCACAGGTGCACAACTCTCTGGGTGAAGAGGTTTTACCTTACACTAAACTTTATTCACGTTATTCCCTCATCATGTATGTACACACTGTGAATGGCTCGATTGTAATCATGTATTGTCTTTCCGCTGACTGGTTAGCACGCAACAAAAGCTTTTCACTGTACCTCGGCACACGTGACAATAAACAAAACTGAACTCAAACCAGCATCTGCAGTTCCTTCCTACACATTAAAAGTGTAGACTAGAAACATAGAAACATAGAAAATAGGTGCAGGAGCAGGCCATTCGGCCCTTCGAGCCAGCACCGCCATTCAATATGATTATAGCTGATCATCCAGAATCAGTACCCTGTTCCTGCTTTCTCCCCATATCCCTTTAGCCCTAAGAGCCACATCCAACTCTCTCTTGAAACCATCGAGTGAATCGGCCTCCACTGCCTTCTGTGGCAGAGAATTCCGCAGATTCACAAGTCTCTGGGTGAAAAAGTTTCTCCTCATCTCAGTCCTAAATGGCCTATCGCTTATTCTTAAACTGTGACCCCCCCTGGTTCTGGACTCCCCCCCCCCTCCCCCCCCCAACAACGGGAACATTTTTCCTGCATCTAGCCTGTGAAATCCTTTAAAAATTGAATATGTTTCTATAAGATCCCCTCTCATCATTCTAAATTCCAGTGAATACAAGCCCAGTCGACCCATTCTTTCATCATATGTCAAGCAACATGCTGGAGGAACTCAGCGGGACAGGCAGCATCTCTGGTGAAAAAGGATGGGTCGAGATACTTCTTCAGACTATGAAGAATCTGAAGAGTCTGGCGAAGGATCCTGACCCAAAACGTCATCCATAATTTTTCTCCTGAGATGCTGCCTGTCCCGCTGAGTTACTCCAGCACTTTGTGTCTATCTTTGGTATAAACCAGCACCTGCAGTTCCGGGTGTGTACAAAGCTCCATAGATTGAATACAACGGTCACTGCATCAGTAGAATCAAATAGACCACTGTCATCCTTAAGGGGCTGTCCCACTGTACGAGCTAATTCACGAGTTCGAATCAGGTTTCCCCTGATTCGAACTCGGAGAATTACGGTAATAGCCGCTCGTAGGTACTTGGGGCTCTCGTGTTGAAAAATCTTCACGAGTCTTCCCGAGCTTACCGCGTTTCCCGAGTACCTGTCGTTAGCGTTACGAGCCGCTAAGAGACGTCCCGTGCTCCGACGTACCCGCAACGTACATTCTACGTGCTTACCACAAACTTGATTTTTTTTTTAACTCAGGAGAGCTCTTGAATTAGCTCGTACAGTGGGACAGTCCCGTTAAGAAAAGCTTGTGGAGGAAGGAACTGCAGATGCTGGTTTACACCGAAGATACACACAAAACTCCACGGGACAGACAGCATCTCTGGAGAGAAGGAATGGGTGACGTTTCGGGTCCAGACCCTTCTTCAGACGGTCAGGGGAGAGGGAGCCTAGAGATATGGAGAGGCAGGATGTGAAAACAACAAATCAAAGTAGACGCTGGTCAAGGAAATGTAGGAAAGTTCAATGTTAGCCGAGGGGAAGGCAACGAGGATGCATGCGATTAGCAAAACTAATCAGGACAGTGAAAGCTAGGAAGGGGAGGGACAGAGAGAGAGGGGGAAAGCAAGGGTTACTTGAAGTTAGAGGTTCAATATTCATGCGGCTGGGGTGTAAGCTGCCCAAGTGAAATATGACATGCTGTTCCTCCAATTTGTATTGGGTCTCACTCCGACATTGGAGGAGGCCCAGAACAGAGAGGCAGACAGACATAGCGTTGCCAACTGTCCCGTATTAGCTGGGACATCCCGTATATTGGGCTATAAATTGGTTTGTCCCGTATGGGACCGCCCTTGTCCCGTATTTGACCGCTACTACTCGGGTCGAGGGGACTGTCGGGTCTGAGCGCCGTGTCCGGCCCCGCCTCACCCGGCCCGACGTAGTGCAGCCCATGGAGTGCAGCAGCAGCAGCAGCGCCTCGCCCGTGGCCCCGTCGGTCGGCAGCCCGGCCAGCTGTCCGACCTTCGGACCTTCGCTTACCGCCGACACCACCACCCCTCCTTCTCATGGCCGATCATCGGTTCACGAGTTGGATGGGGTGCTGGACTTGTTGAGCGGGCCCGGGCCAAAACTCCTCAGCTGGCCCGATGGCTGGCCTTTGTGTGCAGGCCAGCACCCGGGCCAACCCATCATTCACCCAACCATGGCCGAGTCGGTCAACGAATTGTCGTCGGGAATCTGCCCCGTATTTTGACCTTTTGTCCCTTATTTGGGAGTGAGAAAGTTGGCAACACTAGGCAGACACAAAAAGCTCATTGGGACAGGCGGCATCTCTGGAGAGAAGGAACGGGTGACGTTTCGGGCCGAGACCCTTCTTCAGACTTCCCTTCAGTAAGGTCAGTGTGGGTGTGGGAGGGGGAGTTACAAAGTGTTTCGCAACTGAGGAGATTGCGAAGTCCTTATTTATCTTATTTACAATTTTGTGAAAGGGCTGTCACGATGTTTGAACAATGCTACGCGATCTCCAGAGTATCGCCAGTAATGAAGGACATCGTCACCTGCAGCACGTATGTGAAATCCAGTCTTCGTGACGACTGTGGGAAGTGCTCAAGTGCCTCTGGTGCCAAGCTGTCTCAGGGAATAATTCCCTCTGTAGTAAGTGCTTCAGCGTGCAGTGCTAAAAAAAACATCACCAGCGCTGCAGTTGACCCAGCAAGGGACAATCTCGAAGAATTGCCTGAGCTGATGGAAACCTCAGGAGCGATTAGCAACACGACTCCTTGTGTGAAGAATAAATTAAACTGGAGAGAATGCATTGAGCATCTGAACTGGAAGGAGGGTGTGCTGGATTAAACTGCATAGTCATAGAGTGATACAGTGTGGAAACAGGCCCTTCGACTCAACTTGCCCAACATGTCCCAGCTACACGTCCCATCTGCCCACGTTTGGTTCATATTCCTCAATAGACATTAGACAATAGAAAATAGGTGCAGGATTAGGCCATTCGGCCCTTCGAGCCAGCACTGCCATTCAATATGACCATGGCTGATCATCCACGATCAGTACCCCGTTTCTGCCTTCTCCCCATATCCCCTGACTCCGCTATCTTCAAGAGTCCTATCTAGCTCTCTCTTGAAAGTATCCAGAGAACCGGCCTCCACTGCCCTCTGAGGCAGAGAATTCCACAGACTCACCACTCTCTGTGAGAAAAAGTGTTTCCTCATCTCCGTTCTAAATGGCACTGCTTATTCTTAAACTGTGGCCCCTGGTTCTGGACTCCCCCAACATCGGGAACATCCAAATCTGTTCTATCCATGTACCTGTCTAACTGTTTCGTAAACATTGTCATAGTCCCTGCCTCAACTACCTCCTCTGGCAGCGTGTTCCATACCTCCGCCACCACCCATAGTGTGAAAAGGTTACCCCTCAGATTACTGTTAAATCTTTTCCCCCTCGCTTTAAACCTTTGTCCTCTGGTCCTCGATTCACCTACACTGGGCAAGACTCTGTGCATCTACCCGATCTACACCTCTCATGATTTTATACACCTCTATAAGATCACCCCTCATCCTCTTACGCTCCAGGGAATAGAGACCCAGCCTACTCAACCTCTCCCTGTAGCTCACACCCTCTAGTCCTGGCAACATCCTCGTAAATCTTCCCTGTACTTTCTCCAGCTTGACACCATCTTTCCGATAACATGGTGCCCAGAACTTTTTCTTCTTCTTTTGTGTGGCGTGCACAGCCTAAAGTTGTTGGACAACTTGTTCTATTTGATCTTCCGTTTGTGCACGTCGAGTTGATTGCATTAGTCGAAACAGGGCGGACCACGTGAAGGTTGCAATCTTCCAACCCGTGCCCAGAACTGATCACTGCAGATGCTGGTTTAATCCAAAGATGCTTGTTTAAACTTTCCAGAGGCCAGGCAGCGTGTTGGTGCCTACCTCATTTAGGTCTAACCTAGTTCTGTGTAAAAATCATCTCCATTTATGGATTATTATGGATAATAATAATATGATACTCATAATCTCCATGGTGAGAAGGCAGGAACGGGGTACTGAATGGGGATGATCAGCCATGATTACATTGAATGGTGGTGCTGGCTCGAAGGGCCGAATGGCCTACTCTTGCACCTATTGTCTATTTTCCACTGTTAAAAGTTGCATGAACCTACAATATGTGTCTGTCACAACTCAGACTGGCTATCGATCTGACTCTAAAATGGACAAATTACACCAAAATATATTTTAAAACAGACACAAAGTGCTGGAATAACCCTGCGGAGCGAGCATCATCTCTGGCGAACATGGACAGGCCAGGTCTCGGGTCAGGAACGTTCAAGATCAAAACATCTCCCTTTTGAAGAGCTACAAACTCCTTACACAAAGATTGAACATGCAGAAACGAAGAAGTATCGATGCTGCTTTTCTCAAAGATGGGCACAAAGTGCTGGGGTAACTCAGCGGGTCAGGCTGCGGCTCTGGAGAAAAACGACGGGTGAGTGACGCTCCTCGTCAGAACCCCTTCTGCAGACGAAAGGACTGAAGAAGGGTCAGGACCTGAAATGTCACCCAGAGATGCTGCCTGACCCGTGTAGTTACTCCAGCACTTTGTGTCTGAAGCTGAACATGCACAGGCCTGCTGGTCCTTTAGTGGTGCGGTTGGTCTAACTGTGGCACGGTGGCCCAGCGGTAGAGTTGCTGCCTTACAGCGCCGGAGACCCGGGTTCAATCCCGGCTTGTCTGCACGGAGTTTGCACGTTCTCCCCGTGACCACGTGGGTTTTCTCCATGATCTTCGGTTTCCTCCCACACTCCAAAGACGTACAGGTTTGTGGGATAATTAGCTTGGCATCATTGTAAATTGTCCCTGGTGTGTAGGCTAGAGTTAATGAGCGGGGAATCGCTGGTCGGCGCGGACCCAATGGGCCGAAGGGCCTGTTTCGGCGCTGTATCTCTAAACTAAATGAAACTAAACTAAACCCTGGCTTTCGCCCCCTATTAGTTCAGTTTTGTTTAGAGATACAGCGCAAACAGGCCCTTCGGCCCACCTGGTCCATGCTGACCAGCGATCACCCATTCACCCTAGTTCTTTTATTAGTTGAGTCGAGTGCAGCAGCATCGCCTCGCTCGTCGGTCGGCAGCCCGGCTGGCTGTCCAGCCTCCGGAAGCTTCGCTTACTGCCGTCACCACCACCGATCATCGGTTCACGAGTCGGATGGGGCACCGGACTTTGCTCGAACAGGCCGAAACTCCTCAGCTGAGAACTGATGAAGATACAGAGGTTTCAAGGGAATAAACAAAAGTTTATTCCTATTCCTGGGATGTCAGGACTGTCTTATGAAGAAAGACTGGATAGACTTGGTTTATACTCTCTAGAATTTAGGAGATTGAGAGGGGATCTTGTAGAAACTTACAAAATTCATAAGGGGTTGGACAGGCTAGATACAGGAAGATTGTTCCCGATGTTGGGGAAGTCCAGGACAAGGGGTCACAGCTTAAGGATGGGGGAAATCCTTTAAAACCGAGATGAGAAGAACTTTTTTCACACAGAGATTGGTGAATCTCTGGAACTCTCTGCCACAGAGGGTAGTTGAGGCCAGTTCATTGGCTATATTTAAGAGGGAGTTAGATGTGGCCCTTGTGGCTAAGGGGATCAGGGGTATGGAGAGCAGGCAGGTACGGGATACTGAGTTGGATGATCAGCCATGATCATATTGAATGGCGGTGCAGGCTCGAAGGGCCGAATGGCCTACTCCTGCACCTAATTTCTATGTTTCTATGTTTCTAAGTTTATTTTACAGTTGCTGGCTTGGCAGATTACCAGTGGAATGATTTGCTTCAGTGAGGTGACCATGAGACTTGGGCCATGGACCTTATGTGGGATATGTGGATAGCTTGGTTAGAAATTATGTAGCATGCTTGGTCAGAAACCAGGGATTGTGTATAAAACCATGTGTAAAATCTCATAGACAATAGGTGCAGGAGTAGACCATTCAGCCCTGCCATTCAATGTGATCATGGCTGATCATCCCCAATCAGTACCCCGTTCCTGCCTTCTCCCCATATCCGCTGACTCCGCTATCTTTAAGAGCTCTATCAAGCTCTCTCTTGAAAGTATCCAGAGAACCCGCTCTCTGAGGCAGAGAAATCCACAGACTCACAACTCTCAGTGTGAAAAATGTGTTGTCTTTCCGCTGACTGGTTAACAATCAAAAAAAGCTTTTCACCGTACCTCGGTACACGTGACAATAAACAAAACTAAACTCATCTGCCGGCATCTGCGGTTCCTTCCTGCACATTAAAAGTTTAGACTAGTTCTGGGTTGAGTCAGTAGGTGTCCTCTGCTTGAGCTGTTTCTTTGTTCTTTAATATATCTGTTACATTCTTCACATCAAACAGCTGGACCTGTGACAGGGATAGTAAATCATTTTCAGGCACACACCATACTCTCATTATCAGTTGGCGGATGAAAGCTCTGGATGAATCCCAGGCAAGGGGGCACTTCAAGCAACGAGAGAGTGTTCCGTTATCAACTTCAAAAATGTAAGGACCATTAAAGTTAATTTTTTCATCTTTTTTTCTTTCCTTTGGATTTAAGTGTCAGGATTCTAAACAAAATAAGGACCAGGTGCGCTGTGAAAACATGAGCACAACCACTATCTGCTCGGGGCCCCAGATCACATTATCTATTCCATCTGCCAGCACTAATATTTCAGCCATAAATCTGACGGAGATTGTTTGTGCCACCCCCTCTCGCCTCCGAATGTTGCTGCCGAACCCTTTGAAGAACGCCGGGAGATTTTCTGCACCACATCTGAGGAGGGATGTGCCGGCCCTGGAGAGGGTCCAGGGGAGGTCCGACGAGAATGATCGCAGGAATAAGGGGGTTAGCGTACCATGATGATGTGGCGCTGGTGGCACTGGGCCTGCACTCGCTGGAGTTTAGAAGGATGAGGGGGAAACTTCATCGAAACTTACAGAGTAGTGAAAGGCCTGGATAGAGTGGATGTGGAGAGGATGTTTCCACTAGCGGGAGAGTCTCGGACTGGAGGCCATAGCCTCGGAACTAAAGCACGTTCCTTTAGGAAGGAGATGAGCAGGAATTTATTTAGTCAGAGGGTGGTGAATCTGTGGAATTCTTTGCCACAGACGGCTATGGAGGCGAAATCAATGGATATTTTTCAGGCAGAGATAGATAGATTTTTGATTAGTGCGGGTGTCAGGGGTTATGGGGAGAAGGCAGGAGAATGGGGTTAGGAGGGAGAGATAGATCAGCCATGATTGAATGATGGGCCGAATAACCTAATTCAGCTCCTATCACCTATGATCTTTTGACCTTATGAATGCCCACGTTCTAACAAATGCAATCAAATCATCACAAACATACTTCAAGAAGGCTGAGCATAGCTCAGCGAGTATATAAGACAGTCAGAGCATTTCTCCCTGGTTGAAATTCTTTTTGTTTTTCAACAATCAGTTTTATTCGAATGAATAAAATGAATTTGCCAGCAGCGGTACAATAAAAAAGAACACACAATACATAATAAAAATGTAACACAAACATCCACCACAGCATTCCTCACTGTGGTGGAAGGCACAACATTTTGGCCAGTCCTCCTCCATTTTCCCCCGTGGTCGGGACCTCAACCCTCCGCAGCCACTGCTGCGGGCGGCCAGATGAGTGAAATTCAAGGTGAGTCCTGAAACGGTGCCTCCCCCACCGGAGACCGCGGCTTCAGGTTGGTGCAGGCCGCCAGCCGACGGTCGAAGATTTAAAGTTCCCGCCGTGTGGAAACAGACCCTTCAGAAACAGCGCAGAAACACCGAGTCCGCACCGATCAGCGATCCCCGCAAAGTAACGCTATCCTACACACACCACAGACAATTGACAATTATACCAAGCCAATTGACCTACAGACCTGTACGTCTTTGGAGTGTGCGAGGAAACCGAACATCTCGGAGAAAACCCACCCAGGTCACGTGGGGGGGGGGAGATACAAACTCCAGACATACAAGCACCCGCAGTTGGGATCGAACCCGGATCTCTCACGCTGCAAGCCCTCTAAGGCAGCGACTCTACCTCTGCGCCACGGTGCCGCCATGTTCAGGACGTATCTTTAAAGTGAGAGGGGCAGAGTTCAAAGGAGATTTATGGTGCATTTTATTCCACAGAGGGTGGTGATTGCCAGGGGTGGTGGTGGAGGCAGATACAACAGTGGCACTTAAGAGACATCAGGGTAGGCATGGGATAAATGGATTGTGTGCAGGCACATAAGAGTTGGTCGGCATCACGTCCAGCACTGACGTGGTGGACCGAAGGGCCTGTTCTTGCACTGTACTCTTGTATGTTCCAGGCATGTCACAGAATATCAAGACAAGAGCTCACATTCACAAACATCTTGCAGGCTTCAACACACAAGGTTTGTGCCATTTCGGAGCACTAGCTCGCATCGTGACAGTGGCACGGTGGCGCAGCAGTAGAGTTGCTGCCTTACCCGGGTTCGATCCCGAGTATGGGTGCTGCCTGTACGGGGTTTGTACGTTCTCCCTGTGACCCGCTTGGCTTTTCTCCGGGTGCTCCGGTTTCCTCCCACACTCCAGGTTTCTGCAACACTATAAAACTGTCCCTAGTGTGTGTAGGATAGTGCTAGTATACTGGGTGATCGCTGGTCGATGCAAACTCGGCGGGACCCAAGGTCCTATTTCCACAGCTCTATCTCAAAACTCTAAAGGGCCTGTCCCACTTAGGCGAATTTTTAGGCAACTGCAGGCGAGTAGGCTGTGGCCACATGGTCGCCAGGGTGTCGACTGTGTGGTCGTGAGTCGTCTCCTCAGTCGCCCAAAGATTCGTAGCGTCTTTCTGGTCGCCGCTGGATTTCCAACATGTTTATCATTTTCCAGCGACAGTGGGCTTGACGCCAACGAGCGTAGCTTGTCTTCTCCTGACGTAGGTCCTGTCGTAGATTGTCGACAGGATGACGTTGGTTGTCGCCGGCGCTGACTTCGGTGAATTCCATGGGCGACTACCTACGTCAACCGGCGACAGGTACCGGCGACTGAATTGTCTTCAGTTGTCGCCGACAGGGTCGTGGCTTGTCGCGAGTGGACGTAGGTTGTCGTAGGTGTGGTCGTAGGTGGACGTCCTAATGGATCGCCGGTTGTCGGTAGCTTGCCGTAGCTTGACGTCGACTAGGCGGCAGGCTGTTGTAGACATTGTCGTAGGGGGGTCCATCACCGGTCTTTTGGTGACCTGCTACGACTATGACAGTCACCGAAAAAATCGGCTAAGTGGGACAGGCCCTTAAAACTAAACCCTAGTCAAGTCAAGAGTCAAGAGTCCAGAGAGTTTATTGTCATAGGTAAGATAATGAAATTCTTGCTTTGCATCAGCACAACAGAATATAGTAGGTACGAATACAGAACATATCATATCAGTGAGTCCATATATCATTATATAAATATACACACACCCATATACCATTATATAAATAGAGGATTCTGACACGAAAGGACACCTACCAGTCTGAAATAGGGACAATAAATGCTGGAGTATCTCAGCGACACAGGCAGCATCTCTGGAGAGATGCCTAAAGTCTAATACTAAAGCCTGAAACATCTGTTTTAAAAATGAGTTGCTCCTCTTACTTTTCTACCCAACATTGGCAAACTGTCAGAGGAAAGAGCAAAGTAGAATTCTTTTTGTTTAGGAGCAAAAAAAGAGAAAAAAAAATCATCTCAAAAATGGCACTTTCAGATATTGGATCCAGCTGTCTTCCCAATTAGTTTTAGACTTTACAGTGGATGACACATAGGGTATGTTGGGACCTCGATGGAACTAATTATAGAGTAACATTTTTTAAATGTCACCACAGATATAAATCTCCATATATATCGGTATTTGTTTTAGTTTGCATGAATACAACTTTTTCTTTTTCCTGGAAGTTTAGTTCAGCGTAGAATCAGGCCCTTCGGCCCTCCGAGTCAACACTGACCAGAGATCACCCCGTATATTAGTTCTAGTCCACACACCAGGGACACGGTGGCACAGCAGTAGAGTTGCTGTTTTACAGTGCTTTGAGCGCCAGAGACCCGGGTTCGATCCTGCTAACCGGTGCCGTCTGTACGGAGTTTGTATGTTCTCTGTGGGTTTTCGCCAAGATCTCCCGCACTCGAAAAAATGTACAGTGTCTGTAGGTTAATTGGCTTGATATAAGTGCAAATTGTCCCGAGTGTGTGTAGGATACTGTTAGTGTGCGGGGATCGCTGGACTTGGTGGGCCGAAGGGCCTGTTTCCGCACTGTATCTCTAAACTAAACTAAACGAATGTAGCGGAGCCTGCTGGTGTACACAGACCGTACAAGGTGCTAGGGATTGGTACCTCGACATTGACGTTGGACATGGGTGGCAGGGAGGAGCTCGTCTCCGTCAGCCGCCTTAAGCCAGCCAACGTCAACGAGGGTAGCCCGGTGGCTGCGGCCACTCCGCGGCGTAGAGGGCATCCACCGGCCGTTTTGCCACCCTCTGCACCTATTACCCCCGGCACCTGTTACACCCTCTTCAGACTAAGAGTCAGGGGAGTGGGTGACACAGAGATAAGGAAGGGTAAGGTGTGAAAACGAGACATCAAAGGAGACAAGATCAGGAAAAATGTAGAATAGAGGATTGTTAGCTAGGAGAAGGTGACAACAAAGCAGACAGATAAAATTGAATCAGGGGAACAGTCAGACTGGTGGGAGAACTGGGAAGAGGGAGGGATGGAGAGAGTGGGAAAGCAAGGGCTACTTGAAGTTAGAGAAGTCAATGTTCATACCGCTGGGGTGTAAGCTGCCCAAGCGAAATATGAGGTGCTGTTCCTCCAATTTGTGTTGGGCCTCACTCTGACAATGGAGGAGGCCCAGGACAGAAAGATTAGTGTGGGAATGAGAGGGGGAGTTAAAGTGCTGAGCCACCGGGAGATCGGGTAGGTTTAGGCGGACTGAGCGGTGGTCAGTGAAATGATCGCCATTGGTCTCGCTGATATACAGGACTCCACACACGACTGTGTTCCTGCATTCGACACCAACACCATCGTCAAGTTTGCAGATGACACAGCAGTGATTGGGCTGATCACCAACGATGATGAAACAAAATACAGAGCGGAGGTGCAGAACCTGGCGGACTGGTGCTCACGTAACAACTTGTCACTAAACACCTCCAAGACCAAGGAGCTGATTATTGACTTCAGGAGGTCCCATTATGGAGAATACGCCCCAATCTCCATCTATGGGGAAAGTGTGGAGAGAGGTCCAGCTTTAGGTTTCTGGGCACTCACATCTCAGAGGACCTCACATGGTCCACCAACACCGCTGCGCTGGTCAAGAAGGCACAGCAATGATTGTTCTTCCTGAGAACATTAAAAAAGACTGGTCTGCCCCAACAGCTGCTGACAACCTTCTACCGCTGCACCACAGAGAGCATACTAACGTATGGCATCTCTGTGTGGTATCTCAGCTGCACGGAGGTGGAGAGGAGAGCTCTTCAGCGCGTCGTCCACAGATCACAGAGGATTATTGGGACACCGCTACCAGCCGTGGAGGGCATCTACCACACACGGTGCCTCAGGAAGTCCGTCAGCATCCATAAAGACTCCTCACACCCTTGTAATGGACTGTTCGAACTACTTCCCTCCGGCAGACGTTACAAGGCCTTCTACGCCCGCACCTCCAGACTCAGGAACAGCTTCATTCCTAGAGTTATAGCGGCTCTGAACCGGCCCTGCTGAGTGCCCCCCACTGCCATGGACTGTCTCCCTCGGATGGTCATGTCGCACAGACACATCTGCACTTTAGTCTGTTTTACTGTTGTAATGTTCTTTGTACAAACCATGTTCTCGGGGTATCTAAACCTAAATTCTAGTAGTTACTTAAGTTATGATGTCGGATGGAAGCTGCAAACCCAAATCTCGGTGCACTTATGTGCAATGACAATAAAATATATTATTATGTCTGTAGGGAGTTTGTACGTTCTCCCCCTGACCTGCGTGAGTTTTCTCCGAGATCTTCGGTTTCCTCCCGCACTCCAAAGACGTGCAGGTTTGTAGGTTAATTGGCTTGGTGAAATTGTAAATTGTCCCCAGTGTGTGTGGGAGAGCGTTAGACGATAGACAATAGGTGCAGGAGTAGGGCATTCAGCCCTTTGAGCCAGCACCGCCATTCAGTGTGATCGTGGCTGATCCTTTTCTTCTTGCATATTGCATGCACAGCCTAAAGTTGGACAACTTGTTCTATTTGATCTTATTTGATCGTGTGCGCCATTGCGCCATTCGTCGGAACAGGGCGGACCAAGTGAAGGTTGCAATTTCCCACCCGGGTGTGCGGGGACCGCAGGCCTGCCAGGGCTCGATGGGCCGAAGGGCCTGTTTCCGCGCCGTATCCCCAGTCTAAACTGAGGTGGAATCTAAATGTTTTTCGTCTCCTGTTATTTTTCGATTTTTGGTTGCACAGAAGAAACTCGGCAAATGAACTACAAATAGATCAGAGAGGAGAAGACAAGTTTTTGCAATTTATGGAAACATGAAGTGAGCTGAGAAGTTGCCTGGGTGTAACACAGGAGACTGCCACGGTGCGTTAGCAGAGTTCCTGCCCCCTAATACTCCATTAACTTTGAATGATGAACATTTCTCCCCGACTCTAATGCTGCTGTCAGCACTCGGGCTCGGCTTTCAACTACACACACAAACATTTTTTCATTTGTTAGTCACGGTTGTTACAGTTTTTGCATGCTAATATCCTTCTAACGTTCCGTGACTGACTCTTGAAGACTTCAAGGAGAAAGAAGCAGAACCACAGGGGAAAGAAGTGGGAAATTCATGGGAGCTTGAGCTTGAGGGGGGGGGGGGGGGGGGGGTGGATGGAAGGAGAGAAGTGCGATGGTCTTGGACATTTTCTTTTACGAAACAAAGTCTAAAGTGAGCAGGTGCTCAATTTTACAGCAATCAAAGACAAGCATGAGAAACTATCGTAGATCAACAGGGCGGCACGGTGGCGCAGCGGTAGAGTTGCTGCCTTACAGCGCCAGAGATTCGGGTTTCGGGTTCGATCCTGACTCTCGGGTGCTGTCTGTACAGAGTTTGCAGGCTAATAGGCCTTTTTCACGGGGCGACTTGACGCAAGATGTAGCCAGAGTGAAGTGGTCGTGGTCTAGCACGATATCACACGATATAACGGAGGGGTGGTAGACAAAGAGTTCCCATGGTACTCGGCATTTCTGTTATTTGTGCGAGTGACTTGTCCGTCTCCCGAGCTTTCCCTTTAAATCTTGAATGACATTCGGTAAGAATATCGTATCTTTCTTTGGGGAAACACGTTCCCGATGTCGGGGGGGGGGGGGGGGGGGGGAGGTCCAGAACCAGGGTCCACAGTTCAAGAATAAGGGGTAAGCGATTTAGAACAGAGACGAGGAAGCACTTTTTCTCACTGAGAGTTGTGAGTCTGTGGAATTCTCTGCCTCAGAGGGCGGTGGAGGCCGGATCTCTGGATACTTTCATGAAAGAGCCAGATAGGGCTCTTAAAGATAGCGGAGTCAGGGGATATGGGGAGAAGGCAGGAACGGGGTACTGATTGGGGATGATCAGCCATGATCACATTGAATGGCTCGAAGGGCCGAATGGCCGAATGGCCTACTCCTGCACCTATAGTCTATTGTCTATTGTCTAATTAATTGTTCATACTATTAGGTGTTAAGCTGCCTGTGGACTACGGGGTGATGTTCCGCTGGTTTGCTTGTTCATAAGTGATAGGAGCAGAAATAAGGCCATTCGGCCCATCAAGTCTACTCCGCCATTCAATCATGGCTGATCTATCTCTCCCTCTCAACCCCATTCTCTTGCATTCTCCCCATAACCCGTGACACCCCGTACTAATCAAATACCTGTCCACCTCCACTTTACAAATACCCAAAACGTTTGTGGACTCCCAATATGTAATCTAACCATGTGCAGATGATGGGGAAGGGGAGGCAGGAAGAGGCCAGAGCAAAACAGGGCCGGCTACAGATGAGCAAGGAAGAATGGAGCCCACAATGGTCCATTGTTGGCTGGGGAAGAGGTGCTAACGAAGGGGTACAGAGAACTGGCAGGATGACTAGGGTGGGGGAGGAGGGGAAGGGAGGGAGGGACGCAGGGGTTACTTGAAATTAGACAACATCTGACAACAACCTCTGACATCTATTGCTTTGCCTCAGTCTGGACCATTGTCTTGTCTTTATCACATTTAGTTTAGTTTAGAGATAGTTTTGTTTTTTCCGTGGGGTCCAGGAAAGAGCGTTCACGTCGCGGCTCCTGTTCCCACCAATCTTTCCACCACCACGCACAAGAAGCACAAGAAACGACAAGGCAGACATCATTGTATGCAGATGCCGACAAGTGTGTTCGGCTCTGGCTGAACAACTTCCAATCTTGCACGTGGACTCAAGAAGAAGAGGGAGAATTTTCCGTGTGGTATCTCCGTCCGTGCTGCGGCCTAACACGGCGGCCTCTTGCTGGGGATTGACTTCGGGAGCTGCAACGACGGGGGGGGGGGGGGGGGGGAGCCTGCGGACTTTAACATGGTGGAGCCCGCGGTCCCTTGGTTAGGGACCGACTTCGGGAGCTTCGACCACCCCGATCACGGGGGCTTCAGCCGCCCAAACGTAGGGGCTTCGATCTCCGGCTGTGGATTGTTCGACTCCCCCGATCGCGGGAGAATAAAGAGTGAAGAAGATTAGACTTTATTGCCTTCCATCACAGTGAGGAATGTGGGGAATTCACTGTGGTGGATGTTTATGTTAACTTTTATGTGGTCGTGTGTCTTGGTGCTTTTTTCAGTATGACTGCATGGTAAATCAAGTCTCACTGTATCTTAATTGGCAAATCCCTGACAATAAAATACCCTTTGAAACAGGCCCTTTGGCCCACTGAGTCCGCACCGAACAGCGACCCTTGCACATTCATACTATCCTACTGGGGACAATTTTTGAAAAATATTTATACCAAGCCAAATAGCCTGCAACCCCATGTATGTCTTTGGAGTGTGGGAG
This sequence comes from Leucoraja erinaceus, assembly GCF_028641065.1. Lineage (NCBI taxonomy): Eukaryota > Metazoa > Chordata > Chondrichthyes > Rajiformes > Rajidae > Leucoraja > Leucoraja erinaceus. The sequence goes on along the minus strand of NC_073380.1, from coordinate 12,585,845 downwards.
GAAAGCGAAGATCTTGGAGAAAACCCATGTAGAGTTAATGTGAGGAGATCGCTGGTCGGCACGGTCCAGGCGGGCCGAAGGGCCTGTTTCCGCGCTGTATCTCTAAACTGAACTAAACTAAACGCCCTGAAGGTCTGGGATCCAGGACAGATATCTTTGACCAAGCCAAATCAGGAGACGGACATGAACCCTGCAAAACAGTTGGAGGAAGCAGATTTCTTTGGAAGAATCCTAAGCATCTGGTAATTGTTGCTGAGATTATGGAAAGCTGATGTACGTTTGATCTAGTGGCCAGTTTGCGAAAAGCTTTGAAGGAATCCGATCCACTTATGAATGTCTGCGTTTGGCTTTTTATCAAAGTTTGAACAACATAAATCTGCAGAACATGTTCCCGATGTTGGGGGAGTCTCTGCCTCAGAGGGCAGTGGAGGCGGGTTCTCTGGATGCTTTCAAGAGCGAGCGAGATAGGGTTCTTAAAAATAGCGGAGTCAGGGGATATGGGGAGAAGGCAGGAACGGAGTACTGATTGGGGATGATCAGCCATGATCACATTGAATGGTGGTGCTGGCTCGAAGGGTCGAATGGCCTACTCCTGCACCTATTGTCTATTGTCTAAACCATCCCTTTCCCATACTTCAACTTTCCTTGAGGATTGTTTGCATGGGCTAATTCTGTTAGGAATTAAAAACGCAGAGTGCAGTCAATCAGTCTGGTTGCAGTTTAGTTTATTGTCATATTTAGAACCGAGGAAGCTGAGCGGAGATCTTATAGTGGTATTTGAAATGAAATAAAGAGAGACTGGAGCTCAGAGGAGAGTACAGTAGGTAGAGCAAAGGGGAAGATACAGAGTGCACGATGTGGTTCTCATCATTGTAGCACACCATACAGTAATGGATTGGAAGGAATCAGTTAGTTAAGGGCCTGTCCCACTGTACGAGGTAATTCAAGAGTTCTCCCGAGTTTCCCCGATTCGAACTTGGAGATTTACGGTAATGGCCGCTCGTAGGTACTCGGGGCTCTCGTGGACATTTTTCAACATGTTGAAAAATCTTCACGATCCTTCACGAGCTTACCGCGTTTCCCGAATACCTGCCGTTAGCATTACGAGCCGCTAAGAGATGTCCCCGAGCTCCGACGTACCCGCTACGTACATTCTACGTACTTACCACGAGTTTGATTTTTTTTTAAACTCGGGAGAGCTCTTGAATTAGCTCGTACAGTGGGACAGCCCCTTTACATATTCTGTTCAGAGTGTGCCATGCCCATGATTCTCCCGCTCTGTAGGGAACAAGCTGCCGGTGTGGGCAAGTTGGGCCGAAGGGCCTGTTTCCACACTGCATCACTCTATGACTCTATGCAAACTCTGCAGTTCATAGAGGGAGTACAGAGAAGGTTCACCAGACTGATTCCTGGGATGGCAGGACTTTCATATGAAGAAAGACTGGATAGACTCGGCTTGTACTCGCTAGAATTTAGAAGATTGAGGGGGGATCTTATAGAAACTTACAAAATTCTTAAGGGGTTGGACAGGCTAGATGCAGGAAGATTGTTCCCGATGTTGGGGAAGTCCAGAACTAGGGGGTCACAGTTTAAGGATAAGAGGGAAGTCTTTTAGGACCGAGATGAGAAAATCATTTTTTACACAGAGAGTGGTGAATTTGTGGAATTCTCTGCCACAGAAGGTAGTTGAGGCCACAGTTCATTGGCTATATTTAAGAGGGAGTTAGATGTGGCCCTTGTGGCTAAAGGAATCAGGGGGTATGGAGAGAAGGCAGGTACAGGATACTGAGTTGGATGATCAGCCATGATCATATTGAATGGCGGTGCAGGCTCGAAGGGCCGAATGGCCTACTCCTGCACCTATTGTCTATGTTTCTATGTTTCAGTTTTCAGTTCAGTTTAGTTTATTGTCATGTTCAGTTTAGAGGTACAGTGAAAAAAAGCTTTTGTTGCGTGCTATCTAGTCAGCAGAAAGACAATACATGATTACAATCGAGCCATTTACAGTGTACAGATAATGTTTAGTGCAAGGTGAAGACAGCAGAGTCCGATCAAGGATAGTTCAAGGGTCACCAATGAGGTAGATAGTTGACCAGCACTGCTCTGTGGTTGTGGTGGGATGGTTCAGTTGCCTGATAACAGCTGGGAACAAACAGCTGTGTATTTTCACACTTCTATGCCGAGTTTAGTTTTGTTTTTGGCACGTGCACCGAGGTACAGTGAAAAGCTTTTGTTACGTGCTAACCAGTCAGCAGAAAACAATACATGATTACAATCGAGCCATTTACAGTGTATAGAGTGATCAGTGTAGTGTTGATATTGAGAGAGAGGAGGCTGAACATATATACATACACAGGTAAGTTGACACTGTGAATATACTAACACTATTAGACAATAGACAATAGGTGCAGTAGGCCATTCGGCCCTTATATTGTATTGGAATTTGAATAGCTTTCTCCGAGTTTTAATTGGTGGTGGGAACTATGTTTATGTATATAAGTGATAGAAGCAGATTTAGTCCATTCAGCCCATCGAGTCTACTCCGCCATTCAATCATGGCTGATCTAGAATCTCCCTCCTCACCCCATTCTCCTGCCTTCTCCCCATAACCTCTGACACCCGTACCAATCAAGAATCTATCTATCTCTGCCTTAAATATATCCTCTGACTTGACCTCCACAGCCTTCTGTGGCAAAGAGTTCCGCAGATTCACCACCCTCTGACAAAGGAAAATCATCATCATCTCCTTCCTTAGAGAACGTTCTTTAATTCTGGGGTTATGACCTCTAGTTCTAGACTCTCCCACTAATGGAACCATCCTCTCCTCTTAAGACCAAAGTTGGACCCTTGAAGACTGAAAAGGGTGAATTTATTATGGGGAACAAGGAAATGGCAGATGAGCTGAACAGGTACTTTGGATCCACGGAAATCTGCCTCCTTGAACGATGGGACCCAGGGACTAGGTCACATCAGTCAGATAACAAAGATATGTATAAAGAATCTCATGACACACAGCTTGTAACATCAATATTCATGTAATGCCTAAGATGTGGTAACCAAACAGTATTCAGATCTGCACGCCTTAAAAGGTGGATACAAGCTTCAGATTATCCTGAACATAAATATCCATTATGTGGAAACGAGCGCTTTAAAACATTTACTGCAGCTAGTTGTTAAGGCCAGAGCATCATTAATTAATTGTCTCCTGTGAGTGAAATGTTCCCGTGGAAATCGGCTGACAACATTCTTGGAGTGCGTGTAGAAAGGAACTACAGATGTAGGTTCAAACTAAAGATAGACACAAAATGCTGGAGTAACAGTAGACAATAGGTGCAGGAGTAGGCCATTCGGCCCTTCGAGTCAGCACCGCCATTCAATGTGATCATGGCCGATCATCCACAATCAGTACCCCGTTCCTGCCTTCTCTCCTTATCCCTTAAAGCGGCCTGTCCCACTTTCACGACCTAATTCACGACCTCTGCCGAGTTTGCCCTCGACTCATACTCGCAGCATGGTCGTCACAAAGTCGTAGGAGGTTGTAGGTAGGCCGTAGCAGGCCGTGATGCTAGGCGTAGGTACTCGTGGCATCAAGTAGGTCGGGGCGATTTTTCAACATGATGAAAAATGTCCACAAATAAAAAAGTTTGTGAATTAGGTCGTAAAAGTGGGACAGGCCATTTACTCCGCTATCCCTAAGAGCTCTATCTAACTCTCTCTTGAAAGCATCCCGAGAACTAGCCCTCTGAGGCAGAGAATTCCACACACTCACAACTCACTGTGTGAAAAAGCTTTTCCTCATCTCCGTTCTAAATGGCTTACCACTTATTCTTAAACTGTGGCCCCTGGTTCTGGACTCCCCCAGCATCGGGAACATGTTTCCTGCCGCTAGCGTGAGGCAGGAAACATCCTTCTAAATTCCAGAGTATACAAGCCCAGCCGCTCCATTCTACCAACATATGACAGTCCCGCTATCCCGGGAAACAACCTGGTGAACCTACGCTGGACTCCCACAACAGAAGTACAGAATGTCCTTCCTCAAGTTTGGAAACCTAACTGCACACACTACTCCAGGTGTGGTCTCACTAGGGCCCTGTACAACTGCAGGAGGACCTCTTTGCTCCTATACTCAACTCAGAGGGGCAGGCTGCATCTCTGGAGAAAAAGGAATAGGTGATGTTTCGGGAGGAGACCCTTCTTCAGACTGTAACTTGTTTTCATCTGGATCACAGCTAGCAATGGCCTGTCTCCTTTATCATCGTAACTTTTTTGCATATCTTTCATTCTTTCTTTCGACATCACCGTCTATATCTCTCGTTTCCCTCTCCTCTGACTCTCGGTCCGAAGAAGGGTCTTGACCCGAAACGTCACCCATTACTTTTCTCCAGAGATGCTTCCTGAACCGCTGAGTTACTCCAGTTTTCAATGTTATTCTACGAGTGCTTGTGGTTAAAGTACAGGGATGAGATAATCCACACTGAAGTTGCGGGTGACACCGTTACACACAGCCACAGGACAACTTCTTTGCCCTATCCTCACCCTATCTGTAGCACCTTACGGTGGTCCAGTGGCGCAGTGATATAGTTGCTGCCTGACAGCACCAGAGACCCAGGTTCGATCCTGACAACAGGTGCTGTCTGTGCGGAGTTTCCACGTTCTCCCCATGCGTTTTCCCCGGGTGCTCCGGTTTCCTCCCACACTTCAAAGACAGATAGATTTGTAGGTTATTGGCTTCAGTAACATTGTAAAGATTGTCCCCAGTGTATATGACAATAGCCAATAGCAGGCCCATACGAAGCTTTTCAAAAAGGGGGGTGGCATGACAGGATTACAAAAAACTTAACGTGAAATAATGGGCGCGCTGCGCACGTCACGAGCGCGAAGCGTGAAGTCCCTCTATGCCAGGGTCCAGTGCCCGCATAAGGGCCCTGGAAGCTCAGGGGTTTTAGATGCTCTCTGATGCATTCTGAGCCTTATTTTGGAGCATTTTTGCACCAGATTTATGACCAATATTTCAGACATTAACAGGAATCTGAGGTAGCTTTTTCACACCCTTTGTGCTGGGTGTATGTAACGAGCTGCCAGAGGAGGTAGTTAAAGCTGGGACTATCCTAATGTTTAAGAGACATTTGGACATGGACTTGGATAGGACAGATTTAGATGGATATTGACCAAACGCGTGTGAGTGGGACTAGTTTACATGGGACATGTCGGTCGGTGTGGGCAAGTTGGGCTGAAGGGCCTGTTAATGGAAAAGATGCTTAGAGATAATATATATAAGCATCTAGATAAACAGGGTCTGATTAGGAACAGTCAACATGGATTTGTGCCTGGAAGGTCATGTTTGACTAATCTTCTTAAATTTTTGAAGAGGTTACTAGGGAAATTGACGAGGGTAAAGCAGTGGATGTTGTCTATATGGACTTTAGTGAGGCCTTTGACAAGGTTCCTCATGGAAGGTTGGTTAAGAAGGTTCAACTGTTGGGTATAAATGCAGGAATAGCAAGATGGATTCAACAGTGGCTGAATGGGAGAAGCCAGAGGGTAATGATGGATGGCTGTTTATCGGGTTGGAGGCAGGTGACTAGTGGGGTGCCTCAGGGATCTGTGTTGGGTCCTTTGTTGTTTGTCATGTACATCAATGATCTGGATGAAGGTGTGGTAAATTGGATTAGTAAGTATGCAGATGATACCAAGATAGGGGGTGTTGTGGATAATGAAGAGGATTTCCAAAGTCTACAGAGTGATTTAGATGGCAAAGATGGCAGATGGAGTTTAATGCTGATAAATGTGAGGTGCTACACCTTGGCAGGACAAATCAAAATAGGACGTACATGGTAAATGGTAGGGAATTGAAGAATACAGTTGAACAGAGGGATCTGGGTATAACTGTGCATAGTTCCTTGAAGGTGGAATCTCATATAGAAAACATAGAAACATAGAAATTAGGTGCAGGAGTAGGCCATTCGGCCCTTCGAGCCTGCACCGCCATTCAATATGATCATGGCTGATCATCCAACTCAGTATCCCGTACCTGCCTTCTCTCCATACCCCCTGATCCCCTTAGCCACAAGGGCCACATCTAACTCCCTCTTAAATATAGCCAATGAACTGGCCTCAACTACCCTCTGTGGCAGAGAGTTCCAGAGATTCACCACTCTCTGCGTGAAAAAAGTTATTCTCATCTCGGTTTTAAAGGATTTCCCCTTTATCCTTAAGCTGTGACCCCTTGTCCTGGACCTCCCCAACATCGGGAACAATCTTCCTGCATCTAGCCTGTCCAACCCCTTAAGAATTTTGTAAGTTTCTATAAGATCCCCTCTCAATCTTCTAAATTCTAGAGAGTATAAACCAAGTCTATCCAGTCTTTCTTCATAAGACAGTCCTGACATCCCAGGAATCAGTCTGGTGAACCGTCTCTGCACTCCCTCTATGGCAATAATGTCCTATAATATAGATAGGGTGGTAAAGAAAGCTTTTGGTATGCTAGCCTTTATAAATCAGAGCATTGAGTATAGAAGCTGGGATGTAATGTTAAAATTGTACAAGGCATTGGTGAGACCAAATCTGGAGTATGGTGTACAATTTTGGTCGCCCAATTATAGGAAGGATGTCAACAAAATAGAGAGAGTACAGAGGAGATTTACTAGAATGTTGCCTGGGTTTCAACAACTAAGTTACAGAGATAGGTTGAATAAGTTAGGTCTTTATTCTCTGGAGCGCAGAAGGTTAAGGGGGGACCTGATAGAGGTCTTTAAAATGATGAGAGGGATAGACAGAGTTGATGTGGACAAGCTTTTCCCTTTGAGAATAGGGAAGATTCAAACAAGAGGACATGACTTCAGAATTAAGGGACAGAAGTTTAGGGGTAATATGAGGGGGAACTTCTTTACTCAGAGAGTGGTGTCGGTGTGGAATGAGCTTCCAGTGGAAGTGGTGGCGGCAGGTTCATTGGTATCATTTAAAAATAAATTGGATAGGCATATGGATGAGAAGGGAATGGAGGGTTATGGTATGAGTGCAGGCAGGTGGGACTAAGGGGAAAAAAATTTTTGTTCGGCATGGACTTGTAGGGCCGAGATGGCCTGTTTCCGTGCTGTAATTGTTATATGGTTATATGGTTATATGGTGCCATGCATAGACATTCCTGAATGTTACCCAAACCATCGTGAGCTACTTCGTTACGGTGCTTGCCCTCTCCTATAACGTCTCTGCTGCCTTGGGTGATGCAGGACAGGACACAAGCTTTGGGACACGGTGTGAAGCTGTTGCCGTCTGTCCCAGCCTGGTAAAACCCTGGATGGAGTGGATGTGGAGAGGATGTTTCCTCTAGTGGGGGAGTCTAGGACCAGTGACCACAGCCTCAGAATTAAAAGACATTCATTTAGGAAGGAGATGAGCAGGAATTTCTTAACTCAGAGGGTGGTGAACTGTGGAATTCATTGTCACAGACAGTTGTGGAGGTCAAGTCATTGGACATTTTTCAGGAGGAGATTGATAGATTCTTGATTGATATGGGTGTCAGAGGTAATGGGGAGAAGGCAAGAGAATGGGTTTGAGAGGGGAATTTAGATAGCCATAGAGTTATACAGTGTGGAAACAGGCCCTTCGGCCCTGAATGTCCCATCTACACTAGTCCCACCTGGTCATGTTTGATCCATATCCCTCCAAACCTGTCCTATCCATGTATCTGTCTAACTTTCTTAAATGTTGCGATAGTCCCTGCCTCAACTACCTCCTCTGGCAGCTTGTTCCATTGTGTGAAAAACATGCCCCACAGATTCCTATTAAATCTTTTGTCCTTCACCTTAAACTTATGTCCTCTGCTTCTCGATTCACCTACTCTGGGCAAAAGACTCAACCATATCTATTCAAATCATGATTTTATACACCTCTATAAGATCATCCCTCATCCTCCTGTGCTCCATGAAATAGAGTCCCAGCCTACTCAACCTCTCTCTATAGCTCTGGCCCTCTAGTGCTGGCAACATCCTTGTAAATCTTCACTGTACCCTTTCCAGTTTGATGACATCTATCCTATAACATGGTGCCCAGAACTGAACATAATACTCTGAATGCGGCCTCACCAACTTCTTATGCAACTGCAACATGACCTCCTAACTTCTATACTCAGCCTGACCCGCTGAGTTACTCCTGCACTCTGTGAAATGTCACAGAACAGGGCAACATTAGCAAGTTTGCTGATGATACAGATGTGAGTGGTTTTGCAGATAGTGAAGATGGTTGTGAAAGATTGCAGCAGGATCTGGATCAATTAGCCAGGTGGGCAGAGGAATGGTTGATGGTTGCATGGTTCCTTGAAGGTTGTGTCGCAGGTATATCAGGTGGTCAAAACGTATTTTAGCACTTTGGCCTTCATCAGTCAGAGTATTGAGTATAGAAGTTGGGAGGTCATGTTGCAGTTGTATAAGACGTTGGTGAGACCGCATTTAGAATATTGTGTTCAGTTCTGGGCACCATGTTATAGGAAACATGTCAAACTGAAAAGAGTACAGAGATCCTGGATCAGGGTTGTGTCATCCGCAAACTTGAGAAGCTTGACAGAGGTGTCTGTGGGGGTGCAGTCATTGGTGTGGCGAGAGTAGAGGAGAGGGGAGAGTACGCATCTTGCGGTGCTCCTATGCTGAGCGAGTGCAGGTCCGAGATATCCTTTCCCGCCTCACATGCTGCTTCCTGTTTGTCAGAAAGCTGGTGATCCACCGACATAGGGGTTCAGGCACAGTCAACTCAGAAAGTTTGGAGCCTAGTAGCTCTGGCACATATTAATTATTGACACCATATTATAAATGAATCTTTTCCTTCTTTACCCTAATTTATGCCAACAGTCTGTCTGTCCCTTTCTTCTTCCTTGTTTTTTTAGTATGTGTTTAGTGTTCCTTGTTTAGTGTTCTTTAACTTGTTTTATGTGGGGGTTGGAGGTGGGGGGGGGGGGGGGGGGGGGGGGGGGGGGGGTGGGGGGAATATTTTTCTAATCTCTTACCTCGACGGAGATACCATTTTTTTTCCCGTACCGTATCTCTGTCCGTACTGCGGCCCAACACCGAGGAGTTGGCGACCTTTGCTGGAGACCGATTTCGAGAGCTCCACCGCGGGAGCCTGCCATCGTGGAGGTCGCCGTCTCTGGTCAGAGACCGACTTCGGGAACTCCAAGCTTCGATCTCCCTGATGCGGGGACTTCGACCGCCCCGACTGCGGCTGGTTCAACAGCCCTGACCGCGGGAGAGTAAAGAGGAAGGAGATTGGACTTTATGGGCCTTCCATCACAGTCAGGTACGTGGGGAATCCACTGTGGTGGATGTTTATGTTAACTTTTATGTAGTTGTGTGTCTTGTTGCTTTTATTTTTGCATGGCTGTATGGTAATTCGAATATCACTGTACCTTAATTGGTGTACGTGACAATAAAATATCTTTGACACCTTTGAATGGAGGGATATGAATCATTTGCTTGTATGATCCCAAGTGAGTGACACGGTGGCACTGCGGTAGAGTTGCTGCCTTACAGCGCCAGAGACCTGGGTTCGATCCAGGTGCTGTCTGTACGGAGTTTGGATGTTCGCACCGTGACCTGCGTGGGCTTTCTCCGGGATCTCCCGTTTCCGCCCACCCTCCAAAGACAAACAGGTTGTTGCTCCTGGGCCTGGCCAAGCTGGCCATCCGCGAGTCACGGCGCCAGGCGGCGGAGGGCTCTACCCGGGCCAGCTGCCTGCCCCTTTTCCGGGGTTATGTCCGTGCCCGGGTGGGATTAGAAAGGGAATACGCCCTGTCTGTGGGCACCCTGAGGGAGTTTCGGGACCGCTGGGCTCCGCAGGGTGTTGAATGTATCCTCAATAAGGATTGTATCATAATTGTATAATAGTTTATTATGGATATATGTTTGTATTGTATTTATGGTGGTGGGTTCTGGCTTGTTTTATTGTAGTGTAAATATTATTTTTAATAATTGAATAAATTTTGAAAAAAAAAAAAAAAAAAAAAGACAAACAGGTTTGTGGGTGAATTGGCTTCAGTTAAATTGTAAATTGTCTCTAATGTGTGTAGAATAGTGTTGATGTGCGGGGATCGCTGGTTGACACTAAAAACTAAACTAAATGAGATTGGTTCATCTTGGCATCATTTTCGGCACATACTTAGTGGGCCGAAGGACATGTTTCTCTGCGGTACTGTTCATAAGTTCATAAGTGATAGGAGCAGAATTAGGCCATTCGGCCCATCAAGTCTACTCCGCCATTCAATCATGGGTGATCTATCTCCTCCTCCTAACCCCATTCTCCTGTTTTCTCCCCATAACCCCTGACACCCGTACTAATCAAGAATCTATCAATCTCTGTCTTAAAAATATCCACTGTTGGCCTCCACAGCCTTCTGTGACAAAGAATTCCACAGATTCACCACCCTCTGACTGAAGAGATTCATCTTCATCTCCATCTCCTTCCTAAAGGAACGTCCTCTAATTCTGAGGCTGTGACCTCTGGTCCTAGACTCTCCCTCTGGTGGAAACATCCTCTCCACATCCACACTATTCAGGACTTTCACTATTCGGTAAATTTCCATGAGATCCCCCCCCCCCCCCCATTCCCCCACCCCGCCTCAACCTTCTAAACTCCAGCGAGTACAGACCCAGTGCCGTCAAACACTCATCGTACGTTAACCCACTCTTTCCCGGGATCATTCTTGTGAAACCTCCCTGTGGAGCCAGCACATCCTTCCTCAGATATCTTAATCTATCCCGAGACGAACGCTGAACAATTTGGAAAGAGGTATGAAATATTGAAGGGTGACAATGATGGCGGCGTGCAATTTTGCAATGCAAAGCTTTCCAACTCCACAGAGTAAGGAACGGGCGAATTATTTAAAGTAACTGGTTGTGTGAAATCATCTGTGCTAACGGTGCTCTAAAGACCATCGCCTTATAGGACGAGTGGAATCCTGTCAAAGTGGTTCCCCGTCGAAGAAAGCTTTTTTTCACTGGCCGGCTTTAATTGCAAAACCAGGTGGGCAATTATGCACGGCTTGTCTTTGTATTGGTCTTCAGAGTCAGGCTGTTCTGTGCTCGCACATCCTGTGTGCCTCACTCATTAACATCCCAGCCTGACAGGCACTGCTTCATTTTCCCTTTCAACACCTTCCATAATTGACTATCAGCGCAGGCCTCTACAGGAAACCCAAATGGGTTCTTACTCCTTCAGGATCACCAGGTTACAAAAGGCAGTATCCTTTATGTAAACGGTGATAGATTATCCCTGCCCAGGCACAAATTGGACAACTGCCTGAATTTGGCGGAGATTTGTCACAACATTCGATGGCTTCCTTTAGTATTGTTTAGAGATACAGAGCGGAAAACAGGCCCAAATTAGTGACTATTTGAAAAAACACATACAAGGATATCAAATTCTAACCCTAGATTTATTAGATGAAGCAATGAACATTAAGGCAGGTTCATGCAATTTAATATCATACATATAATATCATTTTAAATATAGAATCACCATCGACAGAGGCAATTAGAGCAGCATGGGAACAAGAATTATAGATTAAAATTTCGAAAGAAACATGGGAAAAATACCCGATTATACACACATGAATGTTCCATTAATGCAAAACATAATCTAATTCAATTTAAAATTTACATAGATTATACTACTCGAAAACTAGACTGAATAAAATCTATCCAAATATCTCTCCCATATGTGATAAATGCTTCTCTGAAAATGCCACTATAACACACTCTTTTGTCTCATGTATAAAACTTCATAAATTCTGGAACAAAATTTTTGAAATGTTTACAAAACTATTTAATAGAAGACTTGAACCTAATACAGAAATGATTATCTTTGGATCAATGGAAGATGGGAATAAGCTAAATACGTTTCAAAAATCTCTATTTAATTATGGTTTAATAACGGCAAAAAAACTCGTACTTAAATTTTGGGAAAATGTGGCAACGCTCCACCAACGCTCAAAATGTGGATTTCAAATATGTTGGAAACGGCATATCTTGAAGAAATGCGACTCCAATTAGCAGGTAAAGTAGATCAAACCTTAATGATTTGGTCTCCTTTTATCGACTTCTTACAAGCATATGGTGCAACACAAACATAGAAATAAACTGTTTCAGAACCAGGTGACGGGTGGCCAGGAACATTAAATAGGTATATCGCTTTCAATCTCTTTTTTCTTTTTTTTCTTCTCTATTTCGTCTCTTTCTCTTTCTCCTTCTTTCTCTTTCTTCTTTCGGGCTATCTTACTATGTCACGCACCACTATATGTCACTCGCCTTTTCTATTCTTTTCTTCCTTATTCCTGTTTTATTATTAAATTAAAAATGAGAAGTTGTATATGAAATGTAATGTGTCAACAGTATTAGGTACTGTGGTACCACATTATTGTACTTCTAACAAAAATAAAAAAACAAAAAAATAATAAAATCAGGCCCTTCTCCGGCCCACTGAGTCCGCGCCGACCAGCAATCCCCACACATTAACACTGCCCATTAACTTCAGATAGCCCTTGCTTTCTCTCTCCATCCCCTTCCCCTTCCCAGTTCTCCCATGAGTCTTAAGGGCCTGTCCCACTTGCCGTCAAGATGCTGCGCACGACCGCAATGCGCCTGCGTGCCAACAGGACGTTGGCGCGCGAAGATTTCAGACAGTCAGATTTTCGGAGCCCCGCGCGATGTCGGGACTAGCCCCGCACAACTCCGCGCTTCTAAGTGGGACCAGCCCCGCGCGGCCATACGGAGCCCGTACGACTCAAGCGACCATGTTTAGTCGCACCAAATGCGTTGAAGAAATATTTAGACAGGTTCGTGGATAGGACAGATATTTATCAGGCAACTGAATCATCCCACCACAACCTGAGAGCAGTGCTGGACTACTATCTACCCCTTTGGTGTCCCTCGGACTATCCTTGATCGGACTCTGCTGGGTTTACCTTGCACTAAACGCTATTCCCTTATCATGTATCAGCGCACTGTAAATGGCTCGATGGTAATCATGTATTGTCTTTCCGCTGACTGGTTAGCATCCAACAAAAAGCTTTTCACTGTACCTCGGTACACGTGACAATAAACTAAACTGAACTGAGGTTTAGAGGGATATGGGCCTAACGCAGGCAGGTGGGACTGGTGTAATTGGGACATGTTGGTCGGTGTGGGCAAGTTGGGCCGAAGGGCCTGCTTCCACACTGTATCTCGGAACAAAGCAAATGAGAACAATGAACAGAGTGGACGATTTACTTGCATTGTGTGCACGAAAGTATATTGTCCTTTTAGAATAGCGTCTTGGACATTTACAGTGCATTAAAATTAGTTCAGCAGGTTACACTTTCTCAACATGCTAGCTTTTGTTTCAGGAAAAACTAATTTTGGTAAAGAAACCCAACCTGTTCACCGGAGCAGTTATATTTGAGGGCGGGAACATATGGGGGCCATTAGTCGAGCATATGTTCGCGTTCTGGTGATCAGATATATTTATTCCGTCAAATGGCTTTCTTAACTGTGGGTCACTTTTAGAAATCTTTAGACTTTAGACTTCAGAGATACAGTGCGGAAACACACCCTGCAGCCCACTGAGTCCGCGCCGACCAGCGATCACCCCGTACACTAGCACTATCCTACACGCCAGAGATAATTTACAATTTGACCAAAGCTAATTAACCTGCAAACCTCTACATCTAAGGCGCAGCGGTAGAGTTGCTGCCTTACAGCGGCAAAGACACGTGTTCCATCCTGACTGCGGGCGCTGTCTGTGCGGAGTTTGTACATTCTCCCCGTGACCAAGAAAGACAATTTCTCCGGGTGCTCCGGTTTCCTCCCACACTCTAAAGACGTACAGGTTTGTAGGTTAATTGGCTTCGGTAAAATTGTAAATTGTCCCTAGCATGTCGGACAGTGTATGGGATCGCTGGTTGGAGCGGACACGGTGGGCCTGTTTCAGCGCTGTACATCTAAAGTAAAGGCTAAAGTCTTTGGAGTGTGGGAGGAAACCGGAGCACCCGGAGAAAACCAACGCAGACACAGGGAGAACGTGCAAACTCCGTACAGACAGCACCCGTGATCAGGACCGAACCTGGGTCTCTGATGCTGGAAGGCAGCAACTCTACCGCTGCGCCACCGCGCCGCCCTAACATCCACAGGCGGCAAGGCGGCGCAGCGATAGATATGCTGTCTACAGCGGCAGAGAACCGGGTTCGATCCTGGCTCGAGACGCTTGTCTGTACGGAGTTTGTACGCTCTCCCCGTGACCGCGCGGACTTTCTCCGAGAACTTTCGGTTTCCTCCCACTCCAAAGACGTGCAGATTTGCATGTTAACTGGCTTGGTATAAATGTAAAAAAATCCCTAGTGCAGGATAGTGTTAGCGCGCGGGGACCGCGGGGCGGTGTGGACCAGAAGGGCCGAAGGGTCTGTTCTCTAAACGCTGTATCTCTAAACTAAACAAAAAACAAAAAATAAGTTGTGAAGAGATTCTGAGCAACGAATTCTGAGCGAAATTGCTATCAGTTAAATAGGACTGATAGATTCTGACTGATCATTCGATGTGAGAAGGGACGAGCAAAAGTCTGACATCTTTCTCAAGGGATGAGAAGAGTCAAAGGAAGAGCCTGGAAGAGAGTTGGCTTTGATTGATGTCTTTTCGTGCATCTCCTGGCAGCTCCTTACAGAGGCTTTGAGAATAGCCCTGAGAGCAGAACGGTGCAGATGGATTCAGGTAGGCAGCAAGAAGATAAACAGCATCACAACTTCCTACCTCCAGCCATCACCATGACACGGATTAAAAAAACAACAAACCGAGAACAAAATTCAAAACATTATTCTAACAATACTGTCCTGTGACTCTGGTTCAAGAGTCGAGAGCATTTTTTTTTTGTCGTATGTCAAGAGAGAGCTAGATTTAGTTAGAATAGGGCTGACGGAATCAAGGGATATGGGGGAGAAAGCAGGAACGGGCGTACTGATTCTGGATGATCAGCCATGATCATATTAAATGGTGGTGCTGGCTCAATAGACAATAGACACTAGGTGCAGTAGTAGGCCATTCGGCCCGTTCGAGCCAGCACCCCCATTCAATGTGGTCATCCCCAATCAGTACCCCGTTCCTGCCTTCTCCCCATATCCACTGACTCCGCTATTTTGAAGAGCCCTATCTAGCTCTCTCTTGAAAGCATCCAGATAACCTGCCTCCTCCGCCCTCTGAGGCAGAGAAGGGCTCGAAGGGCTGAATGGCCTACTCCTGCACCTATTGTCGATGTTTCCATGACCCAGAGAATACAATGACATTCTTACTTGCGTGTACAATCAAATAAGATCAAATAAAACAAGCCATCCTACAACTTTAGGCTGTGCACGCCATACGCAAGTAGATGATATGATCATCCAAATTCAGTGCCCCGCTCCTGCTATTTCCCCCTTATCCCTTGATTCCGTTAGCCCTAAGAGCTAAATCTAACCCTCTCTTGAAAACATCCAGTGAGTTGGCCTCCAATGCCTTCTGTGGCAGAGAATTCCACAGATTCACAACTCTCTGGGTGAAAAGGTTTCTCCCCATCTCAGTCCTAAATATCCTACCCCTTAAATTGTGACCACAAGATATTCTTGTTATTGAAGTTGCCCAGAATCTTATTATGAACTATCCATTCACAAAGCCATTGCCATTTGACACTGATGGAAATTAAATTGTGTTGCTATGTACACAAGCAGACTACAATCCCAGTACTCTTGATGGAACGGAAAATGCTGGTATTGCTAGATGCACAGGCTCTTGCCCAGAGTAGGTGAATCGAGGACCAGAGGACATAGGTTGAAGGTGAAGGGGGAAAGATTTAATAGGAATCTGAGGGGTAACCTTTTGACACACAGGGTGGTGGGTGTATGGAACAAGCTGCCTGAGGAGGTGGTTGAGGCTGGGACTATCCCAACGTTTAAGAAACAGTTAGACAGGTACATGGATAGGACAGGTTTGGAGGGATTTGGACCAAACGCGGGCAGGTGGGACTGGTGTATCTGGGACTTGTTGGTCGGTGTGGGCAAGTTGGGCCGAAGGGACTGTTTCCACGCTGTGTCACTCTGAGACTCTAAGGCAGACTGTCAGAATATTTTTCCCTGGAAATATCAAATGGAAATACCATAATCGGCTCTGACCTCCCTACCATCGAGGGGATCTATCGCAGTCTCTGCCTCAAAAAGGGTGCCAGCATCATCAAGGACCCACACCATCCTGGCCACACACTCTTCTTCCCACTGTCATCAGGTAGAAGGTACAGGAGCCTGAAATCTGCAACATCCAGGTTCAGGAACAGCTACTTCCCCACAGCCATCAGACTATTAAACACAACCTGAAACTCTGAACTATAACGGCCTATTGCACTTTATCTGTTTATTTATGTGTGTGAATATATATATATATATTCTATGGTACATGGGCTCTCTGATCTGATCTGTATTATTGCCTATAATATTCTGTTGTGCTGCAGCAAGCAAGACTTTCATTGTCCTATCTGGGACACATGACAATAAACTCTCTTGACTTGACTTGACTTGGTAAACTTTAAAGGAGACACCCAAGGGCATACACAATTTACCGAAGCCATTTAACCTAACAAACCCGAACGTCTTTGGAGTGTGGGAGGAAACTGAAGAATTCGGAGAAAACCCTCGCGGTCACGGGGAGAATGTACAAACTCTGTACAGACAGCACCCGTAGTCGGGATCGAACCCCAGTCTCCGGCGCTGCAAGCGCTGTAAGGCAGCAACTCTACCACTGCCCCACCATGGCGGGGACTATTGCAACTTTTAAGAAACAATTAGGCAGGTACATGGTACAAGGCAGGTGGGACTAGTGTAGATGGGACAGGTAGTCGATGTGGGCAAGTTGGGCTGAAGGGCCTGTTTCCACGCTGTATAAGAGCTAAGCAAAGCAAAACAAGGTCTGTGCCGAACATGATGCCAAGTGAAACTAATCTCCCCTGCCTGCACATGATCCATATCTCTGCATTTAGGGTGGCACAGTGGCGTAGTGGTAGAGTTGCTGCCTCACATTGGCATAGGTATGTAGGTGAATTGGCTTGGTGTATGTGTAAAATTGTCCCTAGTGTGTGTAGGACAGCGTTAATGTGTGAGGATCACTGGTCGGTGCGGACTCGTTGGGCCGAAGGGCCTGTTTCCGCACTGTATCTCTAAATTAAATTAAACTATCTCCTCTAGCTGCTTGTTCCATACACCCACCCCCCTTTGTGTGAAAAGGTTACCCCCTCCGATTTGCTATTCAATATTTTCCCCCCTCACCTTAAACCTTAAACAGTGTTTAGTGATCCCATCACATCTTTCCCCTCTTATCTTAAACCTATGTCCTCAGGTTCTCCATTTGCCTACTCTGGGGAAGACTCTGTACATTTAGACAATCGACAATAGACAATAGGTGCAGGAGTAGGCCATTCGGCCCTTCGAGCCAGCACCGCCATTCAATGTGATCATGGCTGATCATCCACAATCAGTACCCTGTTCCTGCCTTCTCCCCATATCCCCTGACTCCGCTATCTTTAAGAGCCCTATCTAGCTCTCTCTTGAAAGCATCCAGAGAACCGGCCCCCACCGCCCTCCGAGGCAGAGAATTCCACAGACTCACAGCTCTCTGCATGAAAAAGTGTTTCCTCATCTCCGTTCTAAATGGCTTGCCCCTTATTCTTAAAATTTTCCCTCTTAATTCCTGTCATGATTTGTCCGGTTTCCGCGCTGTATCTCTAAACTAACCTAAAGATTCAGGAACAGCTTCTTGGCAACCACCATCACCCCGATGACCGCTATGAACTTCAACTAAACTATGAGCTTCCTTCATTGCACCAGGTTGACTTCTGGCTTCAGTGTTGTTTTTTTTTGCACAGATGTTTCTTTATATATTGAACTTCTTTTTTAATGTCTGTTTATTATATTGGGTGCTGCGTTTGCAAACCTGTCGAGTTACTGCAAGTAAAGGACTAAATATGCAGGAAGGAATATGCAGATGCTGGTTTACACTGAAGGTTAGACATACAATGCTGGGGTAACTCAGCGGGACAGGCAGCATCTGTGGAGAGAAGGAATGGGTGACGTTTCGGGTTGAGACCCTTCTTCAGACTGGCAGCCAGGGGAGAGGGAATCTGGGGATATAGAAGGGCAAGGTGTGAAAATGACAAAGCAGATTCATCCCTCCGTTTTGTTCATTGTGACAATAAAACACTCTTGGCCTTAGTTTAGTTTAGTTTAGTTTAGAGATACAGCGCGGAAACAGGCACCTCCGCCCACCGAGTCCGCACCGAACAGCACATTAACACTATCCTACACACACCGGGGACTATTTAGGTTTACACCAAGCCAATTAGCCGACAAACCTATGTGGGAGTAAACAGATGATCTCGGAGAAAACCCACGAGGTCACGGGGAGAACGTGCAAACTCCGCACAGACAGCACTCGTAGTCGGGATTGAACCCAGGTCTCTGGCGCTGTGAGGCAGCAACTCTACCGCTGCGCCACCGTGCCGACTCTTTTGTGCTGACTGTGCGCGGAGGTGAAGTGGGCTGTGTTTGAAGGCTCAGCTATTCCGACAGATCTCAGTGGTGATGCTGAGAGTCAGTAGCAAGTCTCACATGTTGCAGAGTGCCGGGGAAATTCTCAGAGGCACCGAAACACAATCTGGGGAATGCCACAGAAGGGTCACGCAACAAACGTGCGGGAGAAGCAACAAGATACCCGACTTCACAGTGGGAACAAATTCACCTTGAATGCAGCTAATCTTCAGATGCTATGTTCTGCCTCACCCCTGTACAATTAGTCCACCGGGCCTGCACTCGCTCGAGTTTAGAAGCATGGGACCTCATTGAAATGTACAGAATACTGAAAGGCCTGGATAGAGTGGATGTGGAGAGGATGTTTCCACTAGTGGGAGAGTCTAGGACTAGAGGTCACAGCCTCAGAATTAAAGGACGTTCTTTTAAGAAGGAGATGAGGGGAAATTTCTTTAGTCAGAGGAATCTGTGGAAATCATTGCCACAGAAAGCTGTGGAGGCGAAGTCAATGGAAATATTTATTTAAGGCTGAGATAGATAAATTCTTGATTAGTACGGGTGTCGGTGGTTATGGCGAGAAGGCAAGAGAATGGGGTTAGGAGGGAGAGATAGATCAGACACGATTGAATGGTGGAGTAGACTTGATGGGGGCGAATGGCCTAATTCTGCTCCTGTCAATGATCTTGTGATCTGGCCTCCAACACCCACCCCACCCCACACCTGCATACTATCTGAAGAAGGGTCCCGACCTGAAGCGTCACTTATCCATGTTCTCCAGAGATGCTGCCTGACCCGCCGAGTTGCTCCGGCACTTTGGGTCTTTCCTCTTGTAATCCACCCTTGTGTCTCTAGCTCTTAACTCTCTCTCGTTAAGGACAATTAAGAGCGGCCACAACCCGCAAATTAATTAATTTTCAGAAGTTGTAGCACGCTCCAGAGTCAAGAGAGTTTTATTGTCATGTGTCCCAGATAGAACAGTGAGATTCTTACTTGTAGCAGCACAACAGAATATGTAGACATAGTACACTGTGAACAATGTAATTAACAAGAAAGGTTCAGTATATGTGTGTGTGTGTGTGTGTGTGTGTGTGTGTGTGTGTGTGTGTGTGTGTGTGTGTGTGTGTGTGTGTGTGTGTGTGTGTGTGTGTGTGTGGTTGTGTGTGTAACTGTGTGTGTGTGTGTGCATGTGTGTGTGTGTGTGTGTGTGTGTGTGTGTGTGTGTGTGTGTGTGTGTGTGTGTGTGTGTGTGTGTGTGTGTGCGTGTTTGTGTGTCTGTGTGTGTGTGTATGTGTGTGTGTGTGTGTGTACATGTGTGTGTGTGTGTGTGCATATGTGTGTGTGTGTGTATGTGTGTCTGTACATGTGTGTGTGTGTGCATGTGTGTGTCTGTGTATGTATGTGCGTTTGTGGGTGTCTGTGTGTGTATGTGTCTGTGTTTGTGCGTCTGTGTGTGTATGTATGTGCGTTTGTGTGTGTCTGTGTGCGTGTGTCTCTGTGCGTGTGTGTGCACGTCTGTGTGCGTGTGTGTATATATGTGTGTAGGTGTGCGTCTGTGTGTGTGTCTGTGAGTGTGTGTGTGCGTGGCTGCGTGTGTATGCACGCGTGTGTCTGTGAGTGCGTGTGTGCGTGGCTGCGTGTGTATGTACGCGCGTGTGTGTGTGTCTGCGTGTGTACACACGTGTGTGCGTGTCTGCGTGTGTGTGTGTGTGTCTGCGTCTGCGTGTGTTTGTGTGCATGTGTGTGCGTGTGTGCTTGCGATTGTGCCTAATTCTGCTACTATCACATGATCTTACCACAGATTCTTGATCAGTACGGGTGTCAGGGGTTAGGGGGATAGATCAGTCATGGCTGGATGGTGGAGTGAACCTGATGGGCCGAATGGCCTAATTCTGCTCCTAGAACGGATGGACATATGACCTTTGCGTTCTATAGAAGGGGAAGCTGTTGTTCTCGAGACATCCAAGACCTTTCAATTATAACTCAGCATGGTCTCTCAAATGGCAAATTAACGAATAAACCAGGTAATGGGACAGACATACACCCCAGAGAGCATGTTATCTGGATGCATCACAGCATGGCTTGGGAACAGCTCCATCCAAGACGGCAAGGAATTGCGTGTCTTGGATGGGCGGCACGGTGGCGCAGCGGTAGAGTTGCTGTCTTACTGCGCCAGGGACCTGGGTTTGATCCAAGATACAAGATACATTTAATTGTCATTTGGACCCCTTGAGGTCCAAACGAAATGCCGTTTCTGCAGCCATACATTACAAACACATAGCCCCAAGACACAACATAATTTACATAAACATCCATCACATCGCTGTGATGGAAGGCCTAATAAACTTATCTCTCCACTGCACTCTCCCCCCCCCCCCGATGTCAGAGTCAAAGTCAAAGCCCCCGGCTGGCGATGGCGATTGTCCCGCAGCCATTAAAGCCACGCCGGGTGGTGCGAGGTCGCACGCCGGGTCTTGCTGTTAGAGCCCCCAGCGTGCGCTCGCAGAGTCCCGCGGCCATTCCAAGCCGCGCGGGGCAGTGATGTAGGCCCCGCTCCAGGAGCTCTTCAACCCCGCAACTCGGGCGGGGGAAGTCGCCGTTGCAGGAACCCTGAAAAGCGGTCTCCCCTCCAGGGACCCGCGGGCTCCCGGTGCCGCCGTCCACAGACCTGCCGTTGGAGCCTCCGACTCTCCGGTAGCGGTAGCAGCAGCAGCAGCAGCAGCAGCGCTCCTCCACCGCTCCACCCGCTCCGGACTCGGCCAGCTCCGTGACGGCGACGGTGAGTCGTAGCACCAGAGTCCCCGGCTTCTTCCTGTTGGAGGCCGCTCCTCGTTGCGGCCCCAACGACAACGGAAACCCGACAAGAAAAGGTCGGGTCTCCAGTGCAGGGAGAGATTTAAAAAAGTTTCCCCCCCCCCCCCCTCCCACCCCCCCCCCCCCACACACACACACCCCCCCCAAAAAAATAACAAAAACTACATTTAAACACAGACAGAAAATAATAAAACGCGGACAGACTGCAGAGGCCGCTGCTGACCAGAGTCGCGCCGCCTACCGGATCCTGACTACGGGTGCTGTCCGTAGGGAGTTTGTACGTTCTCCCAGTGACCTGCGTGGGTTTTCTCCGAGATCTTCGGTTTCCTCCCACATTCTAAAGCTGTACAGGTTTGTAGGTTAATTGGCTTGGTATAAAATGTAAATTGTCCCTAGTGGGTATAGGATAGCGTTAGTGTGCGGGGATCGCTGGTCGGCGCGGACCCGGTGGGCCGAAGGGCCTGTTTCCGCTCTGTATCTCTGAACTTAGCTAAAACTAAGAGTTGAGGACAGATGCATCCACTTAACGGTTGAGTGATATTCGATGTGCTGGGAATGAGAGACCTTTTACTGTGTGATTTTCACGGCAGTCATCAGTTAATGTGTTTCCCATTAGGGTCCGTGCGGAGAAAGGTCTCGGAGACGTCCAATGAATTGTACTACACAGACAACATCAAAGAGTCACTGATCGCTGCCTGAACATCAAAGGTTTAGCGGACAGGTTCCCACTAAATTACACCTGCAACTGAATTTTTTTGTTCATTTATGGTTTAGTTAAAAAAAAAAAGGCACCGTAAACTCGCAGAGATAGACACAAAACGCCAGACGGGGTAACTCAGCGGGTCAGGCAGCATCTCTGGAGAACATAAATGTGTGAAGTTTCAGGTTAGGACCTACCTATCTTCAGACTGAAGGTCAGGGTGGGGGTGAGAGGGGGGGGGGGGGAGGGGAGGAGGTCTCGACCCGAATGGTCACCTATTCCTTTCTTCCAGAGATGCTGCCTGACCCGCCGAGTTACTCCAGCATTTTGTGTCACTCTTCGGTGTAAACCAGCATCCTTCCGCCACCCTGAATGTAGTCGTCGAGATGTCACGAGGCAGCTTCATGGGACCTTGGTTACAGCCCTGTCCCACGGTACGAGTTCATTCCAAGAGCTCTCCCCAGTTTAACAAAAAAAATCTAACTCGTGGTAAGCACGGAGAATGAACGAAGCGGGTGCGTTGGAGCTCGGGACGTCTCTTAGCGGCTCGTAACGCTAACGGCAGGCGCTCGGGAATCGCGGTAAGCTCGGGCAGAATCGTGAAGATTTTTCAACATGTTGAAAAATGTCCACGAGAGCCCCGAGTTCCGACGAGCGGCCATTGCCGTAAATCTCCGAGTTCGAATCAGGGCAAACTCGGGAGAACTCTTGGAATCAACTCGTACTGTGGGACAGGGCCAGTAGGTCGCGTTTGGAGTATTTCGCACTGTTCTGGTCGCCCCATTACGGGAGTCATGTGGAGGCTTTGTAGAGGGTGCGGGAGAGGATTACCCGATTGCTGCCTGCATTAGAGGGCATTAGCTATGAGGAGAGGTTAAAATCCAGAAATAGCTTCCTACATGCAGTTCGATCCCTGGATGATAACCCCCGCACATGTACGCTAGATGCTCGGGTGAAACACCTACAACTCCCCCCCCCCCCCACACACTGACACTATACACCGAGGAGTCCTTTCCATTGGGAGTGACAGAGACATGGCCAGTCTGGCTCTGCCTCATCGCCTCAGAACACGGGTCGGACGGTGCAAAGCCCTCGTGCAGAAGTGGGGGTACAACAACGATGGGCCAACCCAATGTGGCTGCGGGCAGACCACCCAAACTATGGAGCACTTACTTACCTGCCCCCTCCTCCCAGTGCCCTGCAAACCAGAAGATCTCAAGGTCTTCGACCCACGTGACAGAGCCTGCGTTACGTTACGCAGTGGCTTGGAAAAGTGTAGCGACAAGGCAAGAAGAAGCTTTAAGGAGAGGCTGGACAAACTTAGAATGTTTTCACTGGCGTGTCAGAGGTTGAGGGGAAGTACACCAAATTATGAGTGGCATAGATAGGGTAGACAGTCACAGCCTGTAACTCAGGGTGGAAATGTCAAGGGCTCGAGGGCAAAGCTTTAAGCTGAGTTTAGATGTGCAAAACATGTATTTTCACACAGTGGGCGGTGGGTGCCTGGAAGGCGCTACCAGGGGTGGTCGTGGAGGCAGATACTGTAAAAGTAGTGTTTAAGAGGCACATAGATATGCAGGGAATCGACGGATATGGATCAGGGGCAGACAGAGAAAATGAGTTAAACTTGACATCATGTTCAGTGCAGACATTGTTGGCCAAAGGATCTGTTAGAGTCACAGAGTGATACCAATGTGGAAACAGGCCCTTCAGCCCAACTTGCCCAAACCGGCCAACGTGTCCCCGCTACACTAGTCCCACCTGCCCGCGTTTGCTCAATATCCCTCCAAACCCGTCCTATCCACGTACCTGTCCAAGTGTCTCTTAAATGTTGCAATAGTCCCTGCCTCAACCACCTCCTCCGGCAGCTTGTTCCATACACCCACCGCCCTTTGTGTGAAAGAATTACCCCTCAGATTCCTATTAAATCGGTTCCCCTTCACCTTAAACCTATGTCCTCTAGTCCTCGATTCCCCTACTCTGGGCAAGAGACTGTGCATCTACCCGATCTATTCCTTTCATGATTTTGTACACCTCTATAAGATCCTCCTGCACTCCAGGGAATAGAGTCCCAGCCTGCTCAACCTCTCCCTGTAGCTCAGGCCCCTCTATCTTTCCCTTGTTTCCATTTCAGTGATATTCAGAACCAATAGACGTGCAAATCCAATTAAAGTAACTTCATTACATGAAGTGTTTTGGTCGGTTTGTCAATTTCATTAGTTTTGCTAGTTTAAGGTTCTAACTACAGGACCTCTGATGAGAGCTGCAAACCGTGGCAAGCAAGGCAACAGGCTGGATCCAGGGGGCTGTAGACTCATTAGCAGTGGTAGGATTCTTGCGTCGTGGTGGGATCGATCGTTTGAAGTAAACATGCGGTTGTGGCGAAAACAAAAATCCTGCATGATAAAAGTTAATCCTTCGTGGAAATCGAAATCAGTGGGGGCTGAGACATTGTCGTCTGGAGGAAGATGATGGTTCGTTTTAGATGCTAACTGTGCAAATGGTCAATTTTACTCGGCTTTCCGATAAAACTGCCTGATGGTATCGGAGTGCGGAAACTCCTTGCATGCTGTGTTCCAGAGGAGGACGCACTATCACCCGATACGATTAGCTTCCAAACCTGTACGTCTTTGGAGTTTGGGAGGAAACCTGAGCTACCTGGAGAAAACCCACGCAGGTCACATCGAAAGATAGACATCGAAACATAGAAAATAGGTGCAGGAGTAGGCCATTCAATATGATCATGGCTGATCATCCTAAATCTGTACCCCGTTCCCGCTTTCTCCCCATATCCGTTAGCCCTAAGAGATAAATCTAACTCTTCCTTGAAAACATCCAGTGCATTATTGGCCTCCACTGCCTTCTATGGCAGAGAATTCCACAGATTCGCAACTCATAGCGTCCTCTCCACAGCTCACTCCGCCACCCAGCTTCGTGTCATTTCACGGGGTGGGGGGTGGGGGGAGAAAGTACAAACTCCGTACAGACAGCATCCATAGTCAGGATCCAACCCGGGTGTCTGGCGCTGTGAGGCAGCAACTTTACCGCTGCCCCACCTTGCCGCCCGCAAATCTTTTTTTGTTTCTTCTTGTGGAAAGTGAGGATCGTCTTGAGGAAGTTAAGGCAGCTTGACAACACGAGGAAGCAGAATTGAATTGCACTCTGAGATACTGACAGCCAAAGGCTATGATTAGCCTCAACTTATGTCATTTGAGCCTCTTTTTGTTGATGACCCAGTTGCTATAAAGAAATCGCCAAGGCTGCTTATATTAAAGTATTTAAACAAATGAATAAAAGTGGGGGAATTATGATAATGTTGAGGCACATTTACTTTGCATTTTCAAAAGCCCCCACAGTTATGATTTGCGTTTGTGTTAAAATAATTATGAATATTTTAGTCCTTCAAAAGAAAGCTAAATGTATTAAAATAGCAAGACTAGCAAGTTTAAACTTTGTTTTAATGCAGATTTTAATTACCATATGTAAAAGGGATAATTTCATTATGCATTTCATTTTGCATTCAATCTTGCATGGACATCTTTTTTTTATACTGTGGATTTAAAAGAAAACTGAACAAATGTGTGGTCAAAACATAAAAACATAAGAGAGCTAATTACAATATATAAATATGAGGTTATCCACTTTGGCGGCAAGAACATGGAAGCAGATTATTATCCCAATGGTGTCAGATTAGGAAAAAGGAAAGTGCACCGAGACCTGGGTGTCCTTGTACACTAGTCACTGAAAGTAAACATGCAGGTACACCAGGCAGTGAAGAAAGCTAATGGTATGTTGGTCTTCATCACGAGAGGATTTGAGTATAGGAGTAAAGAGGTCCTTCTGCAGTTGTACAGGGACCACATCTGGATTATTGTGTACAGTTTTGGTCTCCTAATTTGAGGAAGGACATCCTTGCGATTGAGGCAGTGCAGCGTAGGTTCACAAGGTTAATCCCCGGGATGGCGGGACTGTCATATGAGGATAGATTGGAAAGAGTGGGCTTGTATTTACTGGAATTTAGAAGGATGAGAGGAGATCTTAAAGAAAGGTATACAATTATAAAAGGACTAGACAAGCTAGATGCAGGAAAAAATGTTCCCAGTGTTGGGGAGTTTAGAACCAGGCGCCAGAGTCCAAGAATAAAGGGGAGGCCATTTAAAACCGAGATTAGATAAAACTGTTTCACCCAGAGAGTTGTGAATTTGTGGAATTCCCCGCCACAGAAGACAGTGGAGGCCAAGTCACTGGATGAATTTAAAAGAGAGTTAGATAGAGCTCTAGGGGCTAGCGGAATCAAGGGATATGGGGAGAAGGCAGGCACGGGTTACAGATTGATCACAATGAGTGGCGGTGCTGGTTCGAATGGCCGAATGGCCTCCTCCTGCACCTATTTTCTATGTTTCTAACTTCTATAGTACAGTGGATGAACTTATTGGAAAGATGTTGTCAAGCTTGAAAGGGTTCAGAGAAGATTTACGAGGGTGTTGCCAGGACTAGAGGGCCTGAGCTATAGGGGGAGGTTGAGTAAGCCTCAGAAGAAACAGTTAGACAGGTGCATGGATAGGAGACGTTCAGAGGGAAGAGGGCCAAACGTGGGCAGGTGGGACTAGTGTAGCTGGGACATGTTGGCCGGTGTGGGCAAGTTGGGCCGAAGGTCTTGTTTCCACACTAACTCTATACTGAAGTTAAGATTTTCAAAATACAATATTAACTTTTACTGCATTTCTAAATGTCAAGCATTAAATTTAATGAGCTGATGGAAAGAAGAAAACCAATTTTATAAATCTATCTTATAAACAAGCTCATTTTAAAAGGAAGAGTAAATTTGTTATGGACTCTGGAAGGAAAAAGTGGGGATGGAAATCTGAATTATGTCAAAGATATATTTGTTGGGATGCTTAAAGATATATTTCTTGGGATGCATAAAGAAT
The DNA here is from genome assembly GCF_028641065.1 of Leucoraja erinaceus. Classification (NCBI taxonomy): domain Eukaryota; kingdom Metazoa; phylum Chordata; class Chondrichthyes; order Rajiformes; family Rajidae; genus Leucoraja; species Leucoraja erinaceus. The sequence goes on along the minus strand of NC_073380.1, from coordinate 12,558,847 downwards.
TGTTTCTCTGAAATAAATCACGGAAAGAATAAAATAGTAAAACGTAATAAAATTGTGGAACATTTGGGGTAAAAATTTTTTTTTTCAAATGGTTAATTTAGTTTAGATAAGTTAATTATTGTCATGTATACCGAGGTACAGTAACATAGAAACATAGAAGATAGGTGCAGGAGTAGGCCATTCGGCCCTTCGAGCCAGCACCGCCATTTAATATGATCATGGGAGGTGGGAGATTGCAACCTCCACATGGTCCGCCCTGTTTCGACGAATGCAATCAACCTGGCGCGCACAATCAAATAAGATCAAATAGAACAAGCCGTCCTACAACTTTAGGCTGTGCACGCCATACACAAGAAGATATGATCGTGGCTGATCATCCAAATTCAGTACCCCGTTCCTGCTTTCTCCCCCATATCCCTTGATTCCGTTGGCCCTATGAGCTAAATCTAACTCTTTCTTGAAAACATCCAGTGAATTGGCATCCACTGCCTTCCGTGGCAGAGAATTCCACAGATTCACAACGCTCTGGGTGAAAAGATTTTTCCTCATCTCAGTCCTAAATGGCCGACCCCTTATTCTATCGAGGAGCTTTTTTTTGCTTTCCTTTTTGAAAAAGAAAAACATGTGAATTAAATAAAATACCAGAGCAAAAGGAGATTACAGCCTTTTGGTTATTGAGTAGAGCTACTGCTCGTGAAAAAAAAAGCTGTTTTCTATATTTTGTACATCTAGGTACATGATAAAATGTTCATTTGACTTTCCCTGTACATGCATTTTAAATGAATAATTTTCAAGGTAATTGCAATTGAAAATATACATTTGGCTGTGTGTGTATGTACTGTATGCACACACATAAATATATATTTGTGTGTGTGTGTACGAAGAAAATGCTGGAGTAACTCAACGGGACAGGCAGCATCTTTGGACAGAAGGAATGGTGACATTTTGGATCAAGACCCTTCAGGTTTTTAAGACTGAGAGTCAGGAGAGAGGGAGACATGGTATTGGAGCCATTAAAGTTTAAGTAAGTTTATTAAAGTCATGTCTAGTTACTTTGAATTATTATCTGCCTGTCAAAGTCAATGTTATTCGTCACTTGCACCAACGAAGGTGCAGTGAAATGAATTTGCCAGCAGCGATACACTGAAAAAGAACACACAATACACAATAGAATATAACACAAACATCCGCCACAGCATTCTTCACTGTGGTGGAAGGCAACAAAGTTCAGTCAGCCTTCCTGCTTTGTTCACCCGTGGTTGGTGCCATAAACCCTCCCTAGTCACCACTACAGACGGCCCGATGTACAGGCCCTCTTCGGGATGATCGAAACTCCGACGTCGGGACTGTCATAGGACGGGACTGTGTTAATATGGGTGGGATTTTATACGTAGTCTGGGGCGTGTTTTTTGGCGATAGCATTCTGGTGCAGACGCTCAGATGATTAGTTTCAGTTTTGATCGGGCCATGGATGGAGACAGTTTTTTACCGTGACCACGAGCATGATCGGGACATATATATATATATATATATATATATATATATATATATATATATATATATATATATATATATATATATATATATATATATATATATATATATATATATATATATATAGATGTTGTCAGACGATGCGCTTTTACAATGAGACGTTTTTATGATTTATATGACATGATATCAATGTTTTGTATTAACCATATAACAATCACAGCACGGAAACAGGCCATCTCGGCCCTACAATATTACTTCAATAAAAAACAATGAGTCAAGACTGGAAGACTTATTATTACCATCGCCGGAGCCTGTGGAGTGTATGAGGCGACTTTTCTAATCATACCCGATAAATTAGTGGCTAGCGAAATTGGATTTTGAGAACGTTGTTAAAAACTGCCAATGCACATAGAGATATGGAAGGGGAGGGTGTGAATATGCAAATCAAAGGGGACGATGTTTCAAGGAAATGCAGAATGGTACTTTGTCAGCTGAGAGGAAGGTGACATCGAGTAGAAGTATAGTGTAGAAATAAAGTTGTATTGTCTTACATATACATGTTTGTGTGTGTGTGTGTGTGTGTGTGTGTGTGTGTGTGTGTGTGTGTGTGTGTGTGTGTGTGTGTGTGTGCACACATATATATGTATATACACACACACACACACACACATGTATATATATATATAAAATATGAGAATGCAAATATTTCATCAGCTTAGAGAAGATATCTGGCAGTCCATTCAGTGTGTTTGTTGCTGTTCAAGATCCAGCCAGACACCTGGGTCAAAGTCTCTGCTCTGTTTTTCTCGCACTGCTGTGTTGTCCAAAGACAGTGTGCAATAGAAAGACCAAGGCACTTTGATGCTGCAGCCCTGACTGTTCCCCTTGCAGCAATGACTCTCTCTTCTTCCCCCCTGCTCCCCCCCAGCCCTCCCCCACCCCACCACCACCCCCCCCCCACCTTCCTACGCCCAACCCCCCCCCCCCCACTCTCCCCCCCCCCCCCCCCCCCCCCCCCCCCCCACTCTCCACTTCCCTCCCCGCTCCCCCGAAACAGCAGAATCTCATTAAAGTCCACAAATAGAGAGACAGATTTCAGGCTGCATCTTAACAAATGAATCAGAGCGACGGGGCTGATTGGTGTATTAAAGTGCGATGTATGAAGGCTTCCTGATTGAACACAGATTCAATTTCAGAGGGTTCTTATCTCCTTGAGCGCTCCAGAGTTTACATCAATTTGCAATGTTATTTAGCTCTGATAGTGCATGCAATTGCCCAGAACGTACATCTCCATCAGTGGGATTTACACATCTTCTGCACTCACACAAGCATTTTTCACGTTCAAGTAAGTAATCTTCAATATCCCATGTTTTAGTTTTGCTGTTTAATTATAGAACACGCAATTATCCCACTCTCTGGTAGCTGTTAATGTCATTCGCTACATAAATACAGAGAACCTACAACAACATTTATCCTAGGAGGATAATTCCATCATTAAGTATTTTCAGTATTTGAGGTTGGCACGGTGGCAGAGCAGTAGAGTTGCTGCCTAAAGGGGCTGTCCCACTGTGGCGACCTAATTGGCGAGTTTAGAAGAGTTTGGGAGAGTTTGTAAAAAATGTCATGTTGAAGACCTCCTTCGACTATGTTGAAGACTAGCTACAACTAGCTTCGACTAGCTACGGGAAAATTGGACACAGAATAGTGGAGAGTGAAGACGACCTCCTTCGACCTCCCTTCGACTATGATGAACACTATCTACGACTACCTTCGATTACCTTTGACTACCCTTGATTACCTACGACTAACATGCCGACCTACTACGACCTACTACGACTAAACCTACGTGTAAAAAAAGTATCGATTTTTTCCATGGCGAACTTTTTTTTTTACTCGTGGGCATTTTTCAACATGTTGAAAAAAACGCCGCGACCTAGCCGAGGCCTCGAGTACGCGGGGCCTACTCTCGAGCAGGAAGGAGAGTTACAAAGACCTCCTAGGACCTCGTGTCGACCATGCTACGAGTACGAGTCGAGGGCAAACTCGTCTGAACTCGCGGAGTAGGTCGCCGCAGTGGGACAGCCCCTTTACAGCACCAGGGACCCGGGTTCGATACCCGACTACGGGCGCTGTCTGTACGGAGTTTGTACGTTCTGCCCGTGGGTTTTCTCCGGGTGCTTCGGTTTCCTCCCACATTCCAAAGATGTACAGGTTTATAAGCTAATTGGCTTCGGTACAAATTGTAAATTATCCCGAGTGCGTGTTGGATCGTGCTAGTGTGCGGTGGTTGGCGCGGACTCGGTAGGCCGAAGGGCCTGTTTTTCCGCTCTGTACCTCTAAACTAAACTAAACTAAATCTCTGACTGAAAATCGTCAATAAAACCTTGACCAGATTTTACTTCCAGGCGGACAAAATCTTTCATAATTTTATTTTTAATGTCGTTCATCTCTGGTCATCGTTGTTCCCCGTGGTAGCATTACAACCCGCAGAATAACAAGCCTCCTCAATGAATGACTTCCATTTTGCAGGGATAAAGTGTCAGACTTTCACCACAGTGTTCCGTGGGGGTTAAGCCACCACTGACCCTGCATTCCAGGGCGAGAATCATTCATCTACTGACCACCCAGACGGCACCACCTCTCTTCATCCCCCACACTCCCCCACTCCCACCACCACGTATCAGGCTACACCACAGACACTGCTCTCCTACGGAGCAGACCAAGACATATCCCTTGCATTGACAGCCATTTGTGTGCTCATTAAATTGAGCAGTCGTACTTTGCATTCCTAATCCGTGATGAACCATCTAGTGTCTTAGTTTTAGAAAAAAAGAAAATAGGTGCCGGAGTAGGCCATTTGGCCCTTCGAGCCAGCACCGCCATTCAATATGATCATGGCTGATCATCCACAATTAATTCCTGCTTTCTCCCCATATCCCTTGATTCCGTTAGCCCTGAGCTAAATCTTTAAAGGGCCTGTTCCACTTTGGCGCTATTTGTGCGGCATTTACGCGACAGGCCGGTAATGATTGACGCGCGATAATCGCCTAGCAGTACGACAGTCGCGCGCCGTGCCCCTGAGGGCCCTGCCCCCTTTGTGATGTGGTTCGTACCAAGTCCGATCTCCGTGGCAAGGATTTTCCCAGTGAAAATCAAAGATACTATGGGTGAAAATGTTTCAAAACTCGGCGCGCTTTATACCCGGGTGGTCACGTGGCGCGGCGCTCAAATGATGCACAAATGGCGCACCGAGGGTGAACGGGTGGCGCATGGTAACGAACGTTGACGCACAATAAATTAGCATAGGGAACGATCGTGTCACCGTGCATAACCACGCGCTGCACGTACGCCGTCAGTACATTAGCGTACGCCATCAGTACGCAGCATGCGCAAGGGACACGTCACACAGGTGCCGTGCGAGGATTTTGAGCCACAAAATCCTGGGGCACCGCGCGTTACCGCGCATCACTGTATACGCCACCCACGCCTCCCCACGCGGCAACTAATTTGTAGGATGTCACGTAAATGGCACCAAGTGGGACAGGCCCTTAACTCTTTCTTGAAAACATCCAGTGAATTGACCTCCACTGCCTCCTGTGGCAGTGAATTCCACAGATTCACAACTCTGGGTGAAAAGGATTTTCCTCATCTCGGTACTAAATGGCCTACCCCTTATTCTTAAACTGTGACCCCAGGTTCTGGACTCCCCCAACAACGGGAACATTTTTCCTGCATCTAGCGTGTCTAATCCCTTAATAATCTTATATGTTTCTATAAGATCCCATCACATCCTTCTAAATTTAGTGAATATATATGCCCAGTTAATCTAGTTTAGTTCTGGTTTAGTTAGATAGCCGTTTAGAACTACTAGCTACCTTGATCGGACTTTGATGGCTTTACCTTGCACTAAACGTTATTCCCTTGTCATGTATCTGTACACTGTAAATGGCTCAATTGTAATCATACACTGACGTCCTGTCCTGCTGGCAGGATAGCACGCAACAAAAGCTTTTCACCGTACCTCGGTACACGTGACAATATACTAAACTGAATTCAGAGATACATCATGGAAACAGGCCCTTCGGCCCACTGAGTCTGTGCCGAACATCGATCCCGGCACACTGGTTCCATCCTACACACCAGGGGCGTTTCACAGAAGCTTATTAACCTACAAACCTGCACGTCTTTGGAGTGCGGGAGGAAACCGGAGCACCCGGAGAAAACCAACGCGGTCACAAAGAGAACGTGCAAACTCTGCACAGGCAGCACCCGAGGTCAGGATCGAACCCGGGTCTCTGGTGTTGTAAAACAGCGACTCTACCGCTGCGCCACCGTGCTACAAAGAGAAACCTTTTAACCGCTCTCGACGTCCTGCTGTCCTAAATATTCCGTAATGTTCCGTGAGAAACAACACAAAATAATTGTTACAATGGTATGCGGCTGTCGTATCTGCTTTAAATTGACAAAACATCTCGGGTTCAAGCTATTAATGCTTTTAATTGCCCGACTGCATTACATCTTCACACACCGGGAGTTCTGGCAATTTGATCAGCAGCCTCTAAGGACAGGCCATTCACACATCAAGTCCCCCATCTCATTGACCTCTTTGGGAGCGTCACCATCGGGACACTCAACAATAGTAACAACAGAAGAACAGTGAACAACCTCCGGTCCAATATCAGGCGGCAGTGGCAGAGTTGCTGCCTCACGGCGCCAGAGTTCGATCCTGACCTCGGGTGCCGTCTGTATGGAGTTTGTACGATTCCCCCCCCCCCGCCCCCCCCGAGACCTGCGTGGGTTTTCTCCGGGTGCCCCGGTTTCCTCCCACACTCCAAAGGCGTACAGGTTTGGAGCTTAATAAGCCTAATTTGAGGAATGACATTCTTGCTATTGAGGGAGTGCAGCGTAGGTTTACAAGGTTAATTCCCGGGATGGCGGGACTGTCATATGCTGAGAGAATGGAGCAGCTGGGCTTGTACACTCTGGAGTTTAGAAGGATGAGAGGATATCTCATTGAAACATATAAGATTGTTAAGGGCCTGGACACACTAGAGGCAGGAAACATGTTCCCGATGTTGGGGGAGTCCAGAACCAGGGGGCCACAGTTTAAGAATAAGGGGCAAGCCATTTAGAACGGAGATGAGGAAACATTTTTTCTCACAGAGAGTGGTGAGTGTGTAGAATTCTCTGCCTCAGAGGGCGGTGGAGTCCGGTTCTCTGGATGCTTTCAAGAGAGAGCAAGAGAGGGCTCTTAAAAATAGCGGAGTCAGGGGATATGGGGTGAAGGCAGGAATGGGGTACTGATTGGGGATGATCAGCTATGATCACAGTGAATGGCGGTGCTGGCTCGAAGGGCCGAATGGCCTACTCCTGCACCTATTGTCCATTGTCACCCATAAACTCCGCACAGACAGTACCCGTAGTCAGGATCGAACCCGGATCTCTGGCATCGCAAGGCGGCAACTCTACCACTGCGCCACTGTGCTGCACAAGAACAGACTTGTGCTTTGTTATATAAAGTTGCCCACCAGGATGAATCGCCCTTTACTGGTTGCATTGTGAAGAAGATCTGGTGCAATAGGGCGGCACGGTGGCGCAGCAGTAGAGTTCCCGATCGACTACGGGTGCTGTCTGTATGGAGTTTGTACGCTTTCCCACCCGTGACCTGCGTGGGTTTTCTCCGAGTCCTCTGGTTTCTTCCCACACTCCAACGATGTACTGTAGGTTATGTCCCTAGTGTGTGCGTGTTTGCGCAGGGATAGTGTTAAATGTGCGGGGATCGCTGGCCGGCGCGGACTCGGTGGGCCGAAGGGCCTGTTTCTGCACTGTATCTCTAGACTAGACTAAACTAAACAGGTTAAAATATTTGATGGAAGATTCTCTTGGGGGATGTTAGGGGAGTCCAGAACCAGAGGCCACAGTTTAAGAATAAGGAGTAAGCCATTTAGAACGGAGACGAGGAAACACTTTTTCTCACAGAGAGTGGTGAGTCTATGGAATTCTCTGCCTCAGAGGGCGGTGGAGGCAGGTTCTCTGGATGCTTTGAAGAGAGAGCTAGATAGGGCTCTTAAAAATATCGGAGTCAGGGGATATGTGGAGAAGGCAGGAACGGGGCACTGATTGGGGATGATCAGCCATGATCACAATGAATGGCGGTGCTGGCTTGAAGGGCCGAATGGCCTACTCCTGCACCTATTGTCTATTGCCTATTGTCTCCGTCTCTGATACGATGCGATGCGATAGAACTTTATTTATCCCAGGAGGGAAATTGACCTGGGATTTAAAAAAAACACACAAAATACATGAAAGATTAAATTAAACTGACGAGTGGAAAGGTTTGGGGGTATGAAAATTTGGGAGGGGGTTGGGAGGAGTCAGTCTCAGTCTACCCCACGACAGAAGGGGGAGGAGTTGTACAGTTTGATAGCCACAGGGAAGAAGGATCTCCTGTGGCGTTCTGTCCTGCATCGGGGGTGGAAAGATGAGCTGTGGTGATCCATGCCACCATCTCAGCTTTGCAAGCAATAACAGGCCATAAAATATAAAGATGGTTTTCATGTCCTCAATAGACCGAGATAATTGATCAGCACTGCACAAAGAGTTTTCCGTTGGATTAATTCCATATTTCACGTTTGTTATGTTTTTCAAAACTGACATTTGCAGACTACGATGTCTCTCCAGCGATCTTCAATCTTAGCTGAACCACTAAGCCAGGGGAGTCGTTTGAACTAGAATGGGCCTGTGGAAGTTCTGAAGTAGCAGGCAAAAAAAAAAATAGCTTAGATAAGAATAAAGAATTGATACTGAAGTCCAGCCAGAGTATTAGACTTTAGACCATAGAGATACAGGCCCTTCGGCCCACCGGGTCTGTGCCGACCAGCGATCTCCTCGTGCACTAACACTATCCTACACACACACACTAGCGACAATTTGTTTTAACCAAAGCAAATTAACCTACAAACCTGTACGTACGTCTTTGGAGTGTGGGAGGAAACCGAAGAATTCGGGGGAAAAACCCACGCAGGTCATGGGAAGAACATACAGTACAGACGCCATGCAGACAGGCCCTTCGACCCATAGAGTCTGTGCCGACCAGCGATCCCCACAACACTAACGCCATCCAACACAGACGAGGGACAATTTATGCATACTAAAGCCAATTAACCGACAGACCTGTACGCCTTCGGATTGTTGGGGGAATCCGAAGATCTCGGAGAAAACCCACGCAGGTCACGGGGAGAACGTACAAACTCCGTACAGACAGCGCCCGTAGTCAGGATCGAACCCGGGTCTCTGGCGCTGTGAGGCAGCAACTCTACCGCTGTGCCACCGTGCTACCCCTTAATATTACAGAAATAGATTTGATCGCTGCTGCTGCTAATGTTTGACAGCACTGGGCCTCTACACGCTGGAGTTCAGAAGGTTGAGGGGGGGACCTCATTGAAACTTACAGAATAACGAAAGGCATCGATAGAGTGGATGTGGAAAGGATGTTTCCACTGGTGGGAGAGTCTAGGACCAGAGGTCACAGCCTCAGAATGAAAGGGTGCTCTTTTAGAAAGGAGGCGAGGATTAACTTCTTTAGTCAGAGGGTAGTTAATCTGTGGACCTCATTGCCACAGAGGGCTGTGGAGGCCAAGTCGGTGGATATTTTTAAGGCAGAGATAGACAAATTCTTGATTAGAATGGGTGTCAAGGGTTATGAGGAGAACACAGGAAATTGGGATTAGGAGACAGCCATGATTGAATGGTAGAGTAGATTTGATGGGCTGAATGGCTTAATTCTACTCCAATAACCTGTGAACTCATGAACTTGTAACATGGTTTCCTTATGAAGACCCCTCACACTTGTATATGTTTCAAGAACACCAACTAACACAGACACAGCTGGTAGAGCTGTTACCTTACAACGTCAGACACCTGGGTTCGATCCTGACCTTGGGCGATATCTGTGTGGAGTTTGCATGTTCTCCAAAACTACCATCCATTACAACCGCTCCACTCGTTTAAATCTTTATTTAAAACAGCAGCATTTCTTACACTAACTAACTATGCTATCAGGCAACTGAACCGTCCTCTCACCAACTTGAGAGCAGTCCTGACCTCCCATTAGCGTTGCCAACTGTCCCGTATTAGCCGGGACATCCCGTATATTGGGCTAAATTGGTTTGTCCCATACGGGGCCGCCCTTGTCCCGTATTTGACCGCTACTACTCGGGTTGAGGGGACTGTCGGGTCGGAGCGCCGTGTCCGACCCCGCCTCGCCCGTCCCGACGTAGTGCAGCCCATGGAGTGCAGCAGCAGCGCCTCGCCCGTGGCCCCGTCGATCGGCAGCCCGGTCAGCTGTCCGACCTTCGCTTACCGCCGACACCACTTCTCATGGCCGATCATCGGTTCACGAGTTGGATGGGGCGCCGGACTTTGCGTGCGACGTCGAGCGGGCCAAAACTCCTCAGCAGTCCCACCGGCTGGGCTTTGTCTGCAGTCCCGCACCCGGGCCAACTCATCATTCACCCAGCCACGGCCGAGTCGGTCAACGAATTGCCGTCTGGAATTTGTCCCTCATTTTTACCTTTTGTCCCTTATTTGGGAGTGAGAAAGTTGACAACCCTACCTCCCATCTATCTCATTGGAGACCTTAGAACTGTCATTATTCAGCCTTTACATAGAAACATAGAAACATAGAAATTAGGTGCAGGAGTAGGCCATTCGGCCCTTCGAGCCTACACCGCCATTCAATATGATCATGGCTGATCATCCAACTCAGTATCCCGTACCTGCCTTCTCTCCATACCCTCTGATCCCCTTAGCCACAAGGGCCACATCTAACTCCCTCTTAAATATAGCCAATGAACTGGCCTCAACTACCCTCTGTGGCAGAGAGTTCCAGAGATTCACCAGTCTCTGTGTGAAAAAAGTTCTTCTCATCTCGGTTTTAAAGGATTTCCCCTTTATCCTTAAGCTGTGACCCCTTGTCCTGGACTTCCCCAACATCGGGAGCAATCTTCCTGCATCTAGCCTGTCCAACCCCTTAAGAATTTTGTAAGTTTCTATAAGATCCCCTCTCAATCTCCTAAACTGGACTTTATCCTACATCTGTGCACTGTGGACGGCTTGATTGTAATCATGTACTGTTCAGCTCAGTTTATTATATTCTCACGTGTACCGAGGTACAGTGAAAAGCATTTGTTGCGTGCCAACCAGTCAGCAGAAAGACAATACATGTTTACAATCGAGCCATTTCCAGTGTATAGATACATGATAAGGGAATAACGTTTAGTGCAAGGTAAAGCCCACAAAGTCCGATCAAAGATAGTCTGAGGGTCATCAATAGACAATAGGTCTATTTGGAAAAAGAAAGGAAGAGGCGGAGACACTGGGCTGTGGGAGAGCTGCAACAGGAGGGAGAAAGCAAGGACTACCTGAAATTGGAGGTCAATGTTCAAACCCCTATGGTGTAAACTGCCCAAGCAAAATATAAGGTGCTGCTCCTCCAATTTGCGATGGGACTCACTCTGAGGAGGAGGAGGCCCAGGACAGAAAGGTCGGATTCGGAATGGGAGGGGGAGTTGAAGTGCTGGGCCACCGGGAGATCAGTTTGGGTATTGCGAACTGAGGATAGTCCGAGGGTCACTGAGGAGGTAGATAGTAGTTCAGCACTGCCCCTCCCCCGCCCCCGCCCGTCTTTCCGCTGACTGGAGAATGTGTAACAAAAGGCTTTTCACTATACCTCGATACACATGACAACAATTCACTAAATGGAACTAAAATAACTAAACTAACGTGGCTAAGACTAAAGAGCAATGGGTTCAAGTAAGGAGTGGGAGCTTTCGAGGGAATCAGAAGAAGGATCTTTTTACCCTGAAGATGAGTGAAATCTGGAAAGTGCTGCTTGAGGAGATGGCACATGAAGGTATCGGCCCACATTGAAGATGGATCGGACTGAGTATTCTCAATGTCCAAGGCAAGTTTGCCTTCACAACCAAGTGATGGTCAGTGCGATTTACATAGATTGGTAATTGATGCTAGCATGTACGGTGGGGCTGAATGGCCTGTGTCTGTGGTGAGGGGAGCAACGAGTCCATGAGACCAACTCCTCTCTTCCAGCTGTCTGTCCCTGGGATATGGTCAGAGAAGTTGAGTAGACTTCAGGACCAACAAATTGAATTGGAGGAAATAGAGACGGTGGGGGGGGGTGGGGTGCCGAGGGGGGGGGGGGGGGGTGGGTGTGGGGGGTGGGGGGTCGCAGCAGCGGTAGAGTTGCTGCCTCACAGCGCCGGAGACCCGGGTGCTGTCTGTACAGAGTTTGTACGTTCTCCCCATGACCCGCGTGGGTTTTCTCAGGGTGCTCAAGGTTTCCTCCCACACTCCAAAGACATGCAGGCTTGTAGGCTTGGTAAATCAACCTGCAAACCTGTACGTCTTTGGAGTCTTTAGAGTAGAGTCGATGGGCTGAATGGCCTCTAATTCTGCTCCTTTCGCTTATGAAACTGGAGAAAACCCATGCAATACAATACAATACAATAAGTTTTGTTCGTCACATGGCACATAAAGTGCAAGTGAAATGAATTTGTCACGGGGAGAACGTACAAACTCCGTATGGACAGCACCCGTAGTCGGGATGGAACCCGGGTCTCTGGAGTAAGCTGCACGGTACACTATGCCACTCAGCTATGACTAGTGCTGCCATTGACTCAGCTTAGTTTAGAGATTCAGCGGAAACAGGCCCTTTGGCCCAGCGAGTCCACGCCGACCAGCAGACTAACACTATCCTACACACACGAGCGACAATTTACACATACACCAAGCCAATTAACCTACGCATAACCGTACGCCTTTGTATTGTGGGAGGAAAGCGAAGATCTGTGGGTAAACCCACGCAGGTCACGGGGAGAACGTACAGGCTCCATGCAGACAGCGCCCGTAGTCGGGATCGAACTCTTGGTCTCCGGCGCTGCGAGGCTTCAACTCCACAACTGCGCTTGGATTTAGTATAACCCAATCAAATGGGAATCAGTGCATGTGGACAACCTCATAACGCTGTTGGCGTGTGGTTTTTTTCCCTCGTCTCCAGCTTCAGCAAAGCACTTGGGACATGTTCCAACATTAACATTTCCTACACGGGCTGGCGTTTGTTGTTCAGAAACAGATGTTTGAATACTAGTTTTAATTAACAACCCATTAGTATTCAACATTTGAAAGGGATGTTACTGTGTGAGGGATTGACTTTAATCATCTGTTTTTAATCATCAGTGTTTGGAATATTGTATTTGATGAGGGTGTTCCATTATCCGCATGCAAACCACAATTGTTCCCCACATCTTACAGTGACAATTATTAATGCACAAGAAAGTCAGATATCTGTGGGCTCCATTCCCACCTACACAGAAAATTAAATTCAAAGCATTGATTTATTATTTATGTTTAAAGAGATGGGAATACTGTGCAAACGTTTTCTCTCATCAGACCTTTCTCTCCTTTGTCAGATGTAAGATTTTGAAAGTAACAACTCATTTTCCATATTTTAAAAGTTCAGTGTGGCGCAGCGTGTAGAGCTGGTGCCTCACGGCGCCAGAGACCCGGGTTCCATCCCCACCGCGGGTGCTGCCCGCACGGAGTTTGTACGTTCTCCCCGTGACCTGCGTGGGTTTTTTGGTCTGCTTCAAAAAGGCTGGCAGCATCATCGAGGACCCCACACCATCCTGGCCACTCTCTCACGTAGAAGGTACAGGAGCCTGAAATCTGCAACATCCAGGTTCAGGAATAGTCAATAAACACTAGGTGTAGGAGTAGGCCATTCGGCCCTTCGAGCCAGCACCGCAATTCAATGTGATCATGGCTGATCATCCCCAATCAGTACCCCGTTCCTGCCTTCTCCCCATATCCCCTGACTCAGCTATTTTTAAGAGCCCCATCTTGCTCTCGCTTGAAAGCATCCAGAGAACCTGCCTCCACCGCCCTCTGAGGCAGAGAATTCCACAGGCTCACCCCTCTCTGTGAGAAAAAGTGTTTCCTCGTCTCTGTTCCAAAATGGCTTACTCCTTATTCTTAAACTGAGGCCTCTGGTTCTGGTTCTGAAATAACTTCTTCCCACAGATATCAGCCATTAAACTCAACTCAAACAAAACTGACCATTAATAGCCCATTGCACTCTATCTGTTTACTTATGTGTATATATATATATATATATATATATATATACTTATGCTTACAATATTCTGTTGTGCTGAAGCAAAGCAAGAATTTCATTGTCCTATCTGGGACACATGACAATAAACTCTCTTGAATCTTTTCCCCACTTGCCCCGGTTTCCTCCCACACTCCAAACACGCGCAGGTTTGCAGGTTAATTGGCTTTGGAACAATTGTAAATTGTGCCTGTAGGTGTGTAGGACGGTGTTGATGTGCGGGGATCGCTGGTCGACAAGGACTCGGTGGGCCAAAGGGCCTGTTGTCACGCTGTATCTCTAAACTAAACTAAACTTAAACCATTGGGTTGGGTAGACACAAAAAAAAGCTGATGCAACTCTGGAGGAAAGGAACGGGTGAATTTTGGGGTCTGAAGAAAGATCTCGACCTGAAACATCTCCTATTCCTTTTTGTCCAGAGATGCTGCCTGTCCCGCTGAGTTGCTCCACCATTTTGTGTCTATCTCCTGTTTAAACCAGCATCTGCAGTTCCTTCCTACACACATATTGGATTGGGTAACCTGGATGTGGTGGGTTCCTCTAAGAAATGCATAGCTCTTGGCGTGCTGGTCAGTCCGTCAAATTCGCAGTATCAATGTTATGTCCACAATGAGCGAAAGTGCAAACTCCACGCATCGAGACCGTGCCCTAGGTCAGGATCGAACCGGGGTCTCCAGCCTTGTGATCGCTGGTCAGATCAGTTCAGTTTAGTTTATTGTCAGGTGTACCGAGGTACAGTGAAAAGCTTTTGTTGCGTGCTATCCTGTCAGCACAAAGACAATACATGATTAGAAATCGAGCCATTTCCAGTGATACAGATACATGATAAGGGAATAACGTTTAGTGCAAGGTAACGCCAGTAAAGTCCGATCAAAGATAGTCCGAGGGTCATCAATAGACTAGACAATAGGTGCAGGAGTAGGCCATTCGGCCCTTTGAGCCAGCACAGCCATTCAATATGATCATGGCTGATCATCAAAAACATTTTCACCCAGATGGTTGTGAATCTGTGGAATTCTCTGACTCAGAGGGCAGTGGAGGCCGATTCTCTGGATGCCTTCAAGAGAGAGTTAGATAGAGCTCTTAAAGATAGTGGAGTCAAGGGATATGGGGAGAAGGCAGGAACGGGGCACTGATTGTGGATGATCAGTGCTGGCTCGAAGGGCCGAATAGACAATACTTCTGCACCTATTGTCTGTGTATGTATAATTAGCTTGTCCACAGTCACTATATCTAGACTGGCACTGTGAAACAGCGTCACGGCAACATTAATAAGATCCAAACCTCAGCTTTCAGGATTAAAGTTTGCTGACAATAAAAATTGATAGTGTGGAACCGCTGTTTAGAAAAGGCAAGTTGTACTCGAACACAAGATGTTTTTATTGGATCTGTGAACTGAAGATTATAACATCCAATAAATTACCAAAGACAATGAAACTCCAAGATGGTACATAATTTAGATTTAAAAAAAGCAGACAGTGGGGGAGCTGACATTGCTGGGAAATCAGAAATAGCTGGTGAGAAAAACCTTTCAATTATTTTTGTAAAGTCCAAGAAACTTTGTCTGACACAGGAATCCCTTTTAGGGGAGACTGAGCAAACACAGAAACTGTCTGCCTCCCCCAGCTAATCTCTCCTTTGAAGGAGAGAGATTTATTCAGATGTTTTCAACCCATTAGAGATGGCTCTTTAGAGAGAAAAAAAAATGTTCTTAAATTCACAGAGAGTCGAGTTCACGAGTTATAGGAGGGGAATTAGGCCATTCGGCCCATCGAGTCTTGGTGAGACCACACCTGGAGTATTGCGTACAGTTTTGGTCTCCAAATCTGAGGAAGGACATTATTGCCATAGAGGAAGTGCAGAGAAGGTTCACCAGACTGATTCCTGGGATGTCAGGACTGTCTTATGAAGAAAGACTGGATAGACTTGGTTTATACTCTCTAGAATTTAGGAGATTGAGAGGGGATCTTATAGAAACGTACAAAATTCTTAAGGGGTTGGACAGATGCAGGAAGATTGCTCCCGATGTTGGGGAAGTCCAGGACAAGGGGTCACAGCTTAAGGATAAGGGGGAAATCCTTTAAAACCGAGATGAGAAGAACCTTTTTCACACAGAGAGTGGTGAATCTCTGGAACTCTCTGCCACAGAGGGTAGTTGACGCCAGTTCATTGGCTATATTTAAGAGGGAGTTAGATGTGGCCCTTGTGGCCAAGGGGATCAGGGGGTATGGAGAGAAGGCAGGTATGGGATACTGAGTTGGATGATCAGCCATGATCATATTGAATGGCGGTGCAGGCTCGAAGGGCCGAATGGCCTGCTCCTGCACCTAATTTCTATGTTTCTATGAGTCCACTCCGCCATTCAATCATGGCTGATCGCTGCCTCCTAATCTAATTTTCCTGCCTTCTCCCCATAACCCTTGACAACCGTTCTAATCGAGAATTTCTCCATCTCTGCCTTAAACATATCCACTGACTTGGCCTCCACAGCCCTCTGTAGCAATGAGTTCCACAGATTAACTACACTCTGACTAAAGAAGTTCCTCCTCAGCCTTCTTTCTAAAAGAGCGCCCTTTAATTCTGAGGCTGTGACCTCTGGTCCTAGACTCTCCCACCAGTGGAAACATCCTTCCCACATCCACTCTATCTATGCCTTTCATTATTCTGTACGTTTCAAACAGTTATCGAGTCATTCAGCACAGAATCAGGCCCTTCAGCCCAACTTGCCCTTGCTGACCAAGATGCCCCATCGATACTAGCTCCACCTGCCTGCGATTGGCCCAGATACCTATAAACCTTTCCTGTCCGAATGTCTTTTAAATGTTATAGAACCTGCCTCTGGCACCTCACTTCATATACCCACCGGCCACTGCATGAATAAATTGCCCATCAGGTTCCTACTAAATCTTATCCCTCTCACCTTAAACCTATGCCCACATTTGCCACATATCGCTATAAAACTTTATTTTAACTTAGTTTCGTCCAGAGATACAGTGCGGAAACTGGCCCTTTGTCCCATCAGGTCCGCTCTGACCAGTGACCGCCCCGCACACTAGCTCTATCCTACACACTAGAGACAATTTACAATTTACAAGCCTGCACGTCTTTGGAGTGTGGGAGGAAACTGGAGCACCCGGAGAAAACCCACACGGTCACGGGGAGAACGTACAAACTCCGTACAGACAGCACCCGTAGTCAGGATCGAACTCGGGTCTCTGGCGCTGTAAGGCAGCAACTCTACCGCTGTGCCACCCCACCAAACCTTGATTAACTTTTATGTAGTTGTGTGTCTTCATTTCGTATGGCTATATGGTATTTCGCACATCATTTTTCGTTAATTGGAACATGTGACAATAAAAAGCCTTTGAAACCTTTAACTCTCTCCTGAAAACATCCAGTGAAAAGATAATAGACAATAGGTGCAGGAGAAGGCCATTCAGCCCTTTTGAGCCATTCACTGTGAACATGGCTGATCATCCACATTCAACACTCTGTTCCTGCCTTCTCCCCATATCCCCTGACTCCGCTATCTTTAAGAGCTCTATCTAACTCTCTCTTGAAAGCATCCAGAGAATTGGCCTCCACCGCCTTCTGCGGCAGATAATTCCACAGATTTACAACTCTCTGGGTGAAATTGTTTTTCCTCATCTCAGTCCTAAATGGCTTACCCCTTATTCTGAAACTGTGACCCCTGGTTCTGGACTCCCCCCAACACGTTTCCTGCATCTAGCCTGTCCAATCCCTTAAGAATTTTAACTGTTTCAATAAGGTAACCTCTCATCCTTCTAAATTCCAGTGAATACAAGCTGTCGACCCATACTTTATACTCAACAGGTCAGGCAGCATTGGTGGAGGGAATGAATAGGCAATGCTTGGGTCAGGACCTGAACACATGACAAAGTGCCCCGACCCAAAATGTAGGTATGTTACAATACTTACCTTCAGCGGCGCTGCAATTCTGCCACTGGCCGTGTGCGCAATTTTGGCACGTTTGAGGGGGGGTTAAAACGCATTTTTTTTCCGACCTGGTCCTGAATTATATTTTGTTGGAGTGCAAGATGTTGCTAAAGACTCATTCCGACGATCGTTCTGTGTGTTTTAAAAAAAAATTCGCCCGACAAGTTAATCGCTGCAGTGATTTTAAAATCAGCTTCTGAAGCCGTCAATGCCGACAACGGGGCCGGATTTTATGTAGGGGACAGGTAAAAGAAAGTAGTTTATTTTTATGTATAAAAGTGGTCCTTAAGATGCATTAAATTCACATTTTAAGTTGCGAAACGGTGATTTTTTTCGCCGAAGAACCGGCAGTGTATTTGCTGCAGATATGGGGGACTAAAATCACAGCACCCTCAACGTTCCAAATGGTCCCGTTCCAGAAAATCCGACAGGCAAGTTGATTTAAATGGCCATTAATTTACAGGTATTAAACATTAAATTCCTTCCATTTGGCCTATAAACCCATGACAATGAGATTGAAAAATTATGTTATATTCTTGTGTTAATGTTATTTGGACACTTAGGCTATTTAAAAATGTTAATCTATTCTTAAGATATTGGATAGATGTTTAGATCTAGTAATTGAATTTTGTAATTAGCTACAATTAGGTAACTAACTAATTATATGCTTTAATTTCAAGTCATCTAAGTAAGATTGTTTCATATTTGCTTCAGAATGCTTCAATCTACATTAACTGAAAAATTCTTTCAGTTCTCTTAAATTTTAAGAAAGTTATGGGCTTTAAAATGTTCTCGATCACAGCTTTTGTGTTAAGTCAATGAAAAAGCAATAGGGAACAAGATGCCAATTTCCAAGTATGAAAATGGCCATAACTCTTTTAATACTGAAGATATGAAAGTGAATTAGGTGTCAAATTAAACCTCTTTTTATGCTTTATCAGATGGGATAAATTACAGACTTGATTTTTAAAATCTCAAAATGTTGTAACATTGCTACAAAATGTCACTTATCCATAGAGTCATAGAGTGATAGAATATGGAAACAGGCCCTTAGGCCCAACTTGCCCACACCGACCAACATACATATCCCAGCTACACTAGTCCCACCTGCCTGCATTTGGTCCATGTCCCTCCAAATCTGTCCTATCCATGTACCTGTCTAACTGTTTCTTAAATGTTGGGATAGTTGCAACCTCAGCTACCTCCGCTGGCAGCTTGTTCCATACACCCACATCTGTGTGTGAAAAAGTTACCCCTCAGATTCCTATTAAATCTTTTCCCCTTCACCTAGAACCTATGTCCTCTGGTCCTCGATTCCCCTACTCTGGGCAAGAGATTCTATGCATCTCCAACCTCATCTACTGCATCCGCTGCTCAAGATGTCAGCTGATTTACGTCGGGGAGACTAAGCGGAGGTTGGGCGATCGTTTCGCCGAACACCTCCGCTCAGTCCGCAATAACCTACCTGAACTCCCGGTGACTCAGCACTTCAACTCCCCCTCCCATTCCCAATCTGACCTCTCTGTCCTGGGTCTCCTCCATTGCCAGAGTGAGCAACACCGGAAATTGGAGGAACAGCACCTCATATTCCGCCTGGGTTGCTTGTGTCCGGTTGGCATGAACATTGAATTCTCCCAATTTTGCTAGCCCTTGCTGTCTCCTCCCCTTCCTTAACCCTCGAGCTGTCTCCTCCCATCCCCCCGCCCTCGGGCTCCTCCTCCTCCCTTTTTCTTTCCTTCTCCCCCCACCCCCCATCAGTCTGAAGAAGGGTTTTGGCCCGAAACGTCGCCTATTTCCTTCGCTCCATAGATGCTGCTGCACCCGCTGAGTTTCTCCAGCATTTTTGTGTAGCTTCGATCTTCCAGCATCTGCAGTTCCTTCTTGAACACGATTCTGTGCATCTACCCGATCTATTCCTCTCATGATTTTGTACATCTCTATGAGATCACCCCTCATCCTCCTGCGCTCCAAGGAATAGAGACCCAGCCTACTCAACCTCTCCCTATAGCTCACACTCTCTAGTCCTGGCAACATCCTCGTAAATCTTTTCTGATCCCTTTCAAGCTTGACAATATCTTTCCTATAACATGGTGCCCAGAACTGAACACAATATTCTAAATGCGGTCTCACCAACATCTTATACAACTGCAACATGACCTCCCAACTTCTATACTCAATACTCTGACTGATGAAGGCCAATGTGCCAAAAGCCTTTTTGACTACCTCATCAACCTGTGACTTGACCTTCAAGGAACCATGCACCTGTACTCCTAGATCCCACTGCTCTACAACACTCCCCAGAGGCCTACCATTTACTGTGTAGGTCCTGGCGTTGTTGGACGTCCCAAAATGCAACACCTCACACTTCCCTGTATTAAATTCCATCAACCATTCCTCAGCCCACCTGGCCAATCGATCCAGATCCTGCTGCAATCGTTCACAACCATCTTCACTATCTGCAAAACCACTCACTTTTGTATCATCAGCAAACTTGCTAATCTTGCCCTTTATGTTCCCATCTAAATCATTGATGTAGATGACAAACAGTAACGGGTCCAGCACCGAACCCTGAGGCACACCACTGATCACTGTGCTTCTATCACTTATGAAAGTTGGTGGAATAAGTGGCAAAAGGATGTCAGATGAAGGGAAATATAAAGTCAGAAGGAGGGATTTAGGTGAGAGGGGACAATAGATAGTAGGTGCAGGAGGGGGGCCATTCGGCCCTTCCAGCCAGCACTGGACAGGGAGAGGTGGCAGGGAAAGCAGAGTGGTGCAGGATAGTGGGAGATGTTGAGGATAGTTGAGTCTGAAGAAGGGTCTCGCCCCAAACATCACCCAGATGCAGGAACATGACAGACTAGATGCAGGAACATTTTTCCCAATGTTGGGGGAGTCCAGAACCAGGAGGCCACAGTTTAAGAATAAGGGGTAAGCCATTTAGAACGGAGATGAGGAAAAACTTTTTCACCCAGAGAGTTGAGAATCTAGAATTCTCTGCCACAGAAGGCAGTGGAGGCCAATTCACTGGATGGTTTCAAGAGAGAGTTAGATCTAGCTCTTAGGGCTAACGGAATCAAGGGATATGGGGGAAAAAGCAGGAATGGGGTACTGATTCTGGATGATCAGCCATGTTCATATCTTCTTCTTGCACATGGCCTGTCGTGTAAATGACGCGCAAATAGCGCCCAAGTGGGACAGGCCCTTTAGATTTAGCTCTCGTGGCTAACAGAATCAAGGGATATGGGGGAAAAAGCAGGAACGGGGTACTGATTCTGGGTGATCAAATTGAATGGCGGTGTTGGCTCGAAGGGCTGAATGGCCTACTCCTGCACCTATTGTCTATGACAGTGAGAGAAATGGGTGCTTACTGGATGGGTGTGGGGAGGGGGTGGAGAGGGGGGAGGGGGGGGGGGGGTGTTTGGGGGGCACAGGACAGGGACAATGGGATGGGATGTGTACGAGGTGCTGTTCCTCCAGTTTGCGTGTTGGAAACACTCTGGCAATGGAGGAGGCCCAGGACAATGTGGGAATGAGAAGGTGAATAATACGACTACAAAAATGTGTTTAACAACAATGAGTTAAACAATAGACAATAGGTGCAGGAGTAGGATCATTTGGCCCTTTGAGCTGCACCGCCATTCAATTTGATCATTGCTGATCATCCCCAATCAGTACCCCGTTCCTGCCTTCTCCCCATATCCCCTGACTCCGCTCCGAGTTGTTTAAGAAAGAAAGAAAGAAGGGCCCGAGTGAGACCACACCTGCAGTATTGTGTGCAGTTTTGGCCCCCTAATTTGAGAAAGGACATTCTTGCTATTGAGGAAGTGCAGCATAGGTTTACAGGGTTAATTCCCGGGATGGCGGGAATGCCCTATGCTGAGAGAATGGAGTGGCTGGGCTTGTATACACTGGAGTTTAGAAGGATGAGAGGATATCTTATTGAAACATATAAGATTATTAAGGGTTTGGACGCCCTAGTAGCAGGAAACATGTTCCCGATGTTGGGGGAGTCCAGAACCAGGGGCCACAGTTTAAGAATAAGGAGTAAGCCATTTAGAACGGAGGTGAGGAAACACTTTTTCTCACAGAGAGAGGCGAGTCTGTGAAATTCTCTGCCTCAGAGGGCGGTGAGGCCGGTTCTCTGGATGCTTTCCAGAGAGAGCAAGAGAGGGCTCTTAAAAATAGCGGAGTCAGGGGATATGGGGTGAAGGCAGGAACGGGGTACTGATTGGGGACGATCAGCCATGATCACAGTGAATGGCCAAATGGCCTACTACTGCACCTATTGTCTATTGTCTAACTGCAATTGCTGGAAAAATTGAAGGTAGAAAAAAAAGCTGGAAAAACTCAGCGGGTGAGGCAGCATCTATGGAGCGATGGAATAGGCGACGTTTCAGGTCTAAACGTGGCCTATTCCTTCGCTCCATACATGCTGCCTCACCCGCTGAGTTTCTCCAGCTTTTTTGTCTACAGGAGACTATGAGGTCGCCACATGTTCGCCGGAGGTTGCCGGGGTGTCGCCTGCATGGGTGGCAAGTAGTTCCCGCATTCTCGTAACTAGTCGCGGCTTCATTCTGGTCGCCGCTAATTTTACAACATTTCAACGTTATTCAAAATTAGCAGCGACCAGAATTTCGACGCCATGGAGAGCAGCGAGGATTCTCGTGCCGTTGGTGGAGTGATAGCGGGTCGTCAGGAGGTCATATGTTGTAGCCGGTGCTGAACGGAGAATTTCATTGGCTCAATGGGGGGAAAAAACGTAAACAGTAGTTTTCAGAACCAAGGATAACCGACCGGTAATGTTAAATGTCCGCCGAGCTTCACAGCCGCGTATCTCTGGATTCTTAAAAGTTGTCTCCACTCCTTCTCCCCCACCTTCACTCCTCTTTTAAAGGACTTAAGTGACTCTTCCCGTACACTGTGCTTTCACCATCTTAATTACAGTGCCAACCTTCCTGTTCATCACAGTGTGTGTCTGTATCACATTGGCTTTGCACCGTGTGAATTTCATTCAGACAGCGCTCCCCCCGCTTGCCCTGCCCCCCGCCTGCATAACAGGCTGGTGAAGGAAGCGATGTGTGCGTGCGTGCGAGTGTGTTACACTCTGACAGTCGCCGTTCCAGTCGCTGGTTTTTCAGCGACCTGCTACGACTTGACAGTCGCCTTAAGAATCGCCTTAGTGAGACAGGCCCATTAGACTCAACTTGCGCACACTGGCCAACATGTCCCAGCCACACTAATCCCACCTGCCTGCCTGTCCTTGGCTGATCATCCACAATCAGTACCCCGTTCCTGCCTTCTCCCTAGTCACTGAAAGTAAACATGCAGTGAAGAAAGCTAATGGCATGTTGGCCTTCATAGCGAAAGGATTTGAGTGTAGGAGCAAGGAGGTCCTATTGCAGTTGTACAGGGCTCATTTCCCTCCAAACCTGCCCTATCCATGTACCTGTCTAACTGTTTCTTAAACATTGGGATAGTCCCGGCCTCAACTACCTCCTCTGGCAGTTTGTTCCATACACCCACCATCCTTTGTGTGAAAAAGTTACCCCTCAGATTCCTATTAAATCTTTTCCCCTTCACCTTGAACCTATGTCCTCTGGTCCTCGATTCCCCTACTCTGGGCAAGAGATTCTGTGCATCCACCCGATCTATTCCTCTCATGATTTTGCACACCTCTATAAGATCACCCCTCATCCTCCTGCGCTCCAAGGAATAGAGACCCAGCCTACTCAACCTATCCCTATAGATCACACCCTCTAGTCCTGGCAACATCCTCATAATTCTTCTCTGCACCCTTTCCAGCTTGACAACATCTTTTCTCAGATTTCTCAGAAGATTTCTCAGCATTCTTTATTGTCTATTTTTATTGGTATGTTGTCTGTCTGTGTTTTTAATATTACTTGCACATTTGGAGTATGGGGAAACGTAATTTCAATCCTCTGTGTAACTACTGTTGCATAATTGAATTGACAATAAAGTTTACTTTGAACTTTGGCCTGTGATTCCAGCTATTCCTATCAAAATAACACAGCGGTGCAGTGGGTTGAACTCCTGCCTCACAGCATCGGGGACGCAGGTTCGATCCTGACGCCGGGTGCTGTCCTTGTGGAGTTTGTACATCCTCCCTATGTGACAACTCCAGATTCAGGGACAGTTTCTTCCCCAGCTGTTATCAGGCAACAGAACCATCCTACCACAACCAGAGAGCAGTCCTGACGTACAATCTGCCTCAATGGAGACCCATTGGACTATCTTTGATGGGACTTCACTGCCTTTACCTTGCACTAAACGTTATACCCTTATCGTGTATCTGTATGCTGTAAATGTCTCGATTGTAATCATGTATTGTCTTTCCACTGACTGGATGGGGTCAAGGAAAGAGCGTTCACGTCGCGGCCCTGTTTCCGCCAATCTTTCCCCCACCACGCACAAGAAGCACGTGAAGCGCAAGACGCAACCGTATACAGATGCAGGGACGCGTGTGTCCAGCTCTGGCTGAACAAGTTCTAATCTTGTGATATGGACTCGATAAGAAGAAGTCTGACTGGAATAGCGTGCAACGAAAGCCTACACTGTACCTCGGTACACATGACAATAAACTAAACTAAACTAACTGCGTGGGGTTCCTATAGACAATAGACAATAGGTGCAGGAGTAGGCCATTCGGCCCTTCGAGCCAGCACCGCCATTCAATGTGATCATTTCCTCTGGGTGTTCCAGTTTCCTTCCACATTCCAAAGACGTGTGGGTTTGTAGATCAATTGGCCCTGGGTAAAATGACAATCCCTAGTGCATTAGTAGGTGAGAAGGTGGCATAGAACTGGAGCGAATGGGTGGTCGATGGTTGTGTGGTGTGTGGGTCTCAAAAGTAGGTACGAAGTCCAGTGTGTTGAGCCGCCACAGTTGGAGTGCACGTGCTGGGCCAAAGGTGTGGGGAGGAACACAAAGATAGGCACAAAATGCTGGAGTAACTCAGCGGGATAGGCAGCATCTCCGGAAAGAAGGAATGGGTGACGTTTTGGGTCGAGACCCTTCTTCAGAGATGCTGCCTGACCCGCTGCGTTAACGGCCTGTCCCACTTAAGCCCTTTTGGGGCGACTGTCATAGTTGTAGCAGGTCACCAAAAAAATGGTGACTGAACCCCCTTCCAACCCCCCCATGACAATGTCCACGACCAACTACCATCC
This sequence comes from Leucoraja erinaceus, assembly GCF_028641065.1. Taxonomy (NCBI): domain Eukaryota; kingdom Metazoa; phylum Chordata; class Chondrichthyes; order Rajiformes; family Rajidae; genus Leucoraja; species Leucoraja erinaceus. Next base: position 12,534,019 of record NC_073380.1, on the reverse strand, counting down.
AGTCGACGTCAAGCTACGGCAAGCTACCGACAACCGGCGACCTGTAAGGACGTCCACCTACGACCACACCTACGGCAACCTACGTCCACCTGCGACAAGCTACAACAAGCTACGACAATTCAGTCGCCGGTACCTGTCGCCGGTTGACGTAGGTAGTCGCCAATTGAATTCACTGAAGTCAGCACTGGCGACAACCTACGTCATCCTGTCGACAACCTACGACAGCACCTACGTCAGGAGAAGTCAAGCAAGCTTCAAACCCACCGTCGGCGAAAAAATGTTGAACATTTCAAAAGCCAGCGGCCAGAGCCAGAAAAACGCTACGACTCTTTGGGCGAATGAGCAGCCGACTCACGACCATACAGTCGACTCCCCGACGACCATGTGGCGACAGCCTAGTCACCTGTAGTGGGACAGGGGCATTACTCCAGCATTTTGTGTCTACCTTCGATTTCAACCAGCTTCTGGAGTTCTTTCTTACACGTGTAGGAAGGAACTGCAGATGGCAAGAAATTTTAAAAGGGACAATATTTGAGATATTTTTAATCTAATTATCAACATGAGGAAAGACAAGCTGTGAAAAGGAACGTTTTCAAACTGAGTTTTCCACTGTGATAATCAGGTATTTAAGGTGTGAACTAAAATTCTTTCCAAACAGTTTCAATTGCAAACAAAACCTCTTGTGTATCAACATGACACCTCCCCTCCGTTTCCACACTTTGTATCCTACAGCTTTTTTGAGTGAAGTTTGCGTCACTTTTGGCAAAGGGTGCAGAAGAGGTTCGCCAGGATGCTGCCTGGATTAGAGGGCATTGCCTACAGTATAAGGAGAGATTGGACAAACTTGGAATGTGCAGGAAGGAACTGCAGATGCTGGTTTACACCAAAGAAAGACACAAAACGCTGGGGTAACTCAGCGGGACAGGCAGCATCTCTTCAGTCGGCCAAAGGGCCTGTTTCTATTCTGTATCTCCAAACTAGATTCGGCACAGTGGCGCAGCGGTAGAGTTGCTGCCTTACAGCATCAGAGACCTGGGTTCGATCCTGACCACGGATGCTGTCAGTGTTGAGTGTGTACGTTCTCCCCGTGACCTGCGTGGATTTTCTCCGGGTGCTCCGGTTTCCTCCCACACGCCAAAGACGTACAGATTTGCAGGTTAATTGGCTTAGATAGAGTCATAGAGTGATACAGTGTGTAAACAGGCCCTTTGGCCCAACTTGCCCACGCCGACCAACTATATCCCAGCTACACCAGTCCCACCTCCTTATAATGAGCAATAAGATTGTCCCTCGTGTGTAGGATGGTGTTAGTGTGCGGGGATCGCTGGTCGGCGCGGACTCGGCCTGCCGAAGGGCCTGTATCCCCGCTGTATCTCTAAACTTAAAAGGACTAAAGTGGAGACTAACACGGAGTGTCAACTGCCTCCCCGTTGCAAGCAGCCAAATAATTAAACCAGATCCATGTCTCACTTGAGAGTCTAGTCCTGGTGGTGGGGGAGGAGGGGGCTGGGAGATAAACGGTAGGGAGAGGGCTGAGATTTAGGTCGGTCTGCGGGAGGGGTGACATGATGGGAGGTAGGGTCAGAGATGCCGCAGGCCACGCTCTCACGTCGGGACTGACTTTGCCAGGAAGTGGCGACACTTGTGTAACGGCCTCGGTGAGGTCCATCTGTTTTCTGGATCGTATCTCCGGTCGCTCTGCGGCCTAACATGATGGAGCTGGATGGAGGCCTTGCTCGGGACTGACTTTGAGACCCACGGCTGGGATCGACGCACCAAACACGGCCTGCGGATTCCACCATCGAGGAGCTCACAGTCTCGAGTAGAGACCGATGTCGGGAAGCTCCAAACGACGCTGAAGGTTTCGACCAGCCCTGACCCGGGGTCCGATCGCCTGGCGCTGGGAAAGTGAGATTTCCCCCCCCTCCACCCCCGATGCAGGAGCTTGATCGCCCCGACAACGGAAGGCTCGAGGCCCCCGACTGCAGGAGGACAAAGAAGTGTAGAGATTGAACGTTTTTTCACCTTCCACCACAGTGAGGAATGTGGAGGAGTCACTGTGGTGGATGTTCATGTTAAAATATATTTTGTGTGTTCTGTTGCTTTTTATTGGTGCGACTGTATGGCAAATCTAATTCCTTGTATGTTGCAAAACATACTTGGCTAATAAAGTGTTATTGTGATAGTGATTATCAAATGTATAGACCTTTCTTTCTTCACTGAACAGCTCGGGGCCATAGAGCAATTAAACGCACTCGACTTGGCTGAAGAGAGGTCTGAACCCGAAAAGTCACCCAAACATGTTCCCGATGCTGCCTGTCTCGCTGAGTTACTCCGGCTTTTAGAGTCTACACTTGACTTGGCTGTTGGGGTGAAGTTGGGGGGGGGACATGGGAATGGGCAAGGGAGGCAGGTGGGAAGGGAAAGGCTTGTGAGGAAAGGGTTTGGAAACAGAAAGGGATATGGGAATGAGGAGAGGTGTGTGGATATGAAAGTTAATTCCTGGGATGGCGGGACTGTCATATGCTGAGAGAATGGAACGGCTGGGCTTGTACACTCTGGAGTTTAGAAGGATGACAGGGTATCTTATTGAAACAGGGTTTGGACACCCTGGAGGCAGGAAACATGTTCCCGATGTTGGGGGAGTCCAGAACCAGGGGCCACAGTTTAAGAATAAGGGGTAAGCCATTTAGAACGGAGACGAGGAAACACTTTTTCACACAGAGTTGTGAGTCTGTGGAATTCTCTGCCTCAGAGGGCGGTGGAGGCAGGTTCTCTGGATACTTTCATGATAGGGCTCTTAAAGATAGCGGAGTCAGGGGATATGGGGAGAAGGCAGGAACGGGGTACTGATTGAGGATGATCAGCCATGATCACATTGAATGGCGGTGCTGGCTCGAAGGGCCGAATGGCCTACTCCTGCACCTGTTGTCTATTGTGACGAGAGGGCGTGAATTGTAGGAGTTTTCTGGGGAATGGAAACACCCAGAACAATATTGCAGAAGGAATGGGTGACTTTTCGGGTCGAGGCTCGTTGATCGTTTCACTGAAAACCTCCGCTCAGTCCGCCTAAACCTACCTGATCTCCCGGTTGCCAAACACTTTAACCCCCCTTCACATTCAATAGACAATAGACAATAGGTGCAGGAGTATTCAATGGGATCATGGCGGATCATCCCCAATCAGTACCCGTTCCTGCCTTCTCCCCATATTTTGTCAGGCTCCGCTATCTTTAAGAGCCCTATCTAGCTCTCTCTTGAAAAACATCACCCATTCCTTCTCTGCAGAGTTGCTGCCTGAACCGCTGAGTTACTCCAGCATTTCTGTGTCTATCTTCACTTTAATTGTGAGCAAACCTTCGCCACCCTCCCCCCCCCCTTTCTCCTTTTGGAGAATCGCGCCAGGTATCTCTTTCAATTCTAATCCCATCCCGGATCATGTTCCGAATTTCAATCATTCCCATCTGGGAATCGAAAGCATTCTCGGCCAGTTTTTTTTTTATTAAGATAAGCAGCAACGTGTATCAATATTTGTTTTACATTTCCAGAGGCGGCCCCTGCCTTCCCGGTGTCGCCGAACCACACCGTAGACATTCCCGCTCCGGGGAATATCTGCCAGCGTGAACATGCAAATATTTAGTTGGTGCGGAAAGACTAACAGCGGGATTGAATGTGAAGTGTGTCTGTTGGCTTGGAGTGTGTTTGTGAATTCAGCAGACTGCTTGAATGGAGATGAAATCATCTCGGCAACATCAAACGGCAGGGGGGGGGGGGAGAGGGGGAGGGGGAGATCAGGGGGGGGGAGGAGAGAGATTGGAGGGAGGAGGGGGGAGAGAGGGAGGGGGGGAGAGAGGGAGGGGGGGAGAGAGGGGAGGGGGGGAGAGAGGGAGGGGGGGAGAGAGGGAGGGGGGGAGAGAGGGAGGGGGGGAGAGAGGGAGGAGGGGGAGAGAGGGAGGGGGGGGGGGAGAGGGAGGGGGGGGGGGGGGGGAGGGAGGGAGGGGGAGAGAGGGAGGGGGGGAGAGAGGGAGGGGGGGGAGAGAGGGAGGGAGAGGGAGGGAGGGAGGGGGGAGAGAGGGAGGGAGGGAGAGAGGGAGGAGGGGGGGAGAGAGGGAGGGGGGGGGAGAGGGAGGGGGGGGGGAGCGGGGGAGAGGGAGGGGGGGAGAGGGAGGGGGGGGGGGGGAGGGGGAGAGAGGGAGGGGGGGAGAGAGGAGGGGGGGAGGGGAGGGGGGGAGGGGGGGGAGAGAGGGAGGGGGGAGAGGGGGAGGGGGGAGAGAGGGAGGGGGGGGAGAGAGGGGAGGGGGGGAGAGAGGGAGGGGGGGAGAGGGAGGGGGGGGGGAGAGAGGGAGGGGGAGGGAGGGAGGGGGGGAGAGAGAGGGAGGGGGGAGGAGGGGGGGGGGAGGGGGGGGGGGGGAGAGGGGGGGGGGGGGGAGGGGGGGGGGGGGGGGAGAGAGGGAGGGGGGGAGAGAGAGGGGAGGGGAGGGGAGGGGAGGAGAGAGGGAGGGGGGGAGAGGGGGAGGGGGGAGAGAGGGAGGGGGGGAGAGAGAGGGAGAGGGAGGGGGAGGGGGGGAGAGAGAGGGAGGGGGGAGAGAGGGGGGGGGAGAGAGGGAGGGGGGAGAGAGGGAGGGGGGAGAGAGGGAGGGGGGGGAGGGAGGGGAGAGGAGGAGGGGGGGGGGGAGGGGGAGGGCAGAGAAAGGGGAGAGGGAGGGGGGAGAGGGGGAGGGGGGAGAGAGGGGGGGGGGGGGGGGAGGGGGGGGGGGGGGGAGGGGGGGGGGGGGGAAGGGGGGGGGGGGGGGGAGGGGAGGGGGGGGGGGGGGGAGGGGAGGGAGGGGGGGAATTCCATGCCACAGAGGGCAGTGGAGGACAAATCACTGGATGGATTTAAGAGAGAGTTAGATAGAGCTCTCGGGGCGAGTGGAATCAGGGGATATGGGGAGACGGCAGGCACGGGTTATTGATTGGGGATGATCAGCCATGTTCACATTGAATGGCGGTGCTGGCGCGAAGGGCCGAATGGCCTCCTCCTGCACCTATTTTCTATGTTTCAATGCTTCTATGAACAGGTGACGTTTTGGATGGAGATGTTTCGTGGTGGAAGCCTAGCGACGGTCGTCAGTTCATCATCGTTGAAAACATTAGCGACGCAGTGGCGCTGGTTTCCGACGGGAACGGTGACGGACGCACCACACGTCTCTGTCCTCCAGTTCCTGCCGACTTACCGCCGCTGGAGGTGTTTTATTTTGGCGTGCGTGTGCTTTATCATCTTCCTTACGATGCTGTGTACGACAGTGATCGCAACTTCTACTGATGTTTAAGAAGGAACTGCAGATGCTGGAAAAATCGAAGGTAGACAGAAATGCTGGAGAAACTCAGCGGGTGAGGCAGCATCTATGGAGCAAAGGAATAGGTGACGTTTCGGGTCGAGACCTGAAAGGTCTCGAACCGAAACGTCTCCTATTCCTTCGCTCCATAGATGCTGCCTCTCTCGCAACTTCTATTGAAGTGTGGATGGCCGTCGGCTCGCTAGAAGCTCATCTGGTCTTGTTTTTGGTCCTGCTGGGGGTCCACAGCCCCCTCCTCAGATGCTGGTGGGGGAGACGGTTTAGTCGCCGACTATCTGACCATGGAGCAGGTAACACGGAGTTACCCATGGCCGGGGGAGGGGGGGGGAGGAGACACCTGACATGTGATGGGAGTAGAATTTGGCCATTCGGCCCATCAAGTCGAATCTAACCCAGCACTGTTGTCTAACCCCATAGTTTAGATGGGGCATCTTGGTCGGTCTAAGACTCTGTCTGTAAATTCTTACATGCAGCACCAGGAAAGATCATCAGAAGATGACTAAGGTCCACAGACAAACACTAAGTTTATTTCACAATGTAATATAAAAAAAACTAAACAAGAAAGCAATTTATTATAGCCACCTGTCACAGGAGAAATAATTGTTCCCCAATGTGATATTTGCATACAGGTTTGGGCAGCACGGTGGCGCAGCGGTAGAGTTGCTGCCTTACAGCGCCAGAGACCCGGGTTCGATCCCGACTACGGGTGCTGTCTGTACGGAGTTTGTATGTTCTCCCCATGACCTGGGTGGGTTTTCTCCAGGATCCCCGGTTTCCTCCCACACTCCTAAGACAAAGAGGGTTTGTCGGTTTTAATTGGCCGAGTACAGTTATAAATTGTCCCCAGGTGTGTGTAGGATAGTGTTACTGTGCGGGGATCGCTGGTTGGCGTGGAAGGGCCTGTTTCCGCGTTGTATCTCGAATCTAATCTAAAAGAATATACAGGGGTCGCTTAATCTTGAATTTTAAATAAAGATTATTTTTAATTGACCAGAAACTGTGCCAAGGGCTGGATCCATCCTTGCAATCAGCAGGTGGATCGACAATGGAAAGAGGCATTGTACGAAGGGTTAAACATAGACAATAGGTGCAGGAGTAGGCCATTCGGCCCTTCGAGCCAGCTTCAATGTGATCATGGCTGATCATCCCCAATCAGTATCCCGTTCCTGCTTTCTCCCCAAATTCCTCAATTTGCTTAGACCCAAGAGCTAACTCTCTCTTGAAAACATCCGGTGATTTAGCCTCCACTGCCTTCTGTGCCAGAGAATTCCACAGATTCACAACTCTCTGGGTGAAAAAGTCAGCAGCACCAGGGTTTGTCAATGTCACATGACATGGGTGATTATAGCAATAGACAATAGGTGCAGGAGTAGGCCATTCGGCCCTTCGAGCCAGCCATTCAATGTGATCATGGCTGATCATCCCCAATCAGTATCCCGTTCCTGCCTTCTCCCCATATCCCCTAACTCCACTATCTTTAAGATCTTTAGCAATGGAACTAACTGATAAAATGGCGAATCAGACTTCAGTTTATGGTCTGTGCAGCTCCAGAGGTAGTTGTAAAGATTTTAGCACTCCACGAGCTCAGAAATGTACCTATTACAGTATATCTTTTCAAAAAAAAAAACCTCTGGGTTCTTATAATGTTCTTCATTACCGTGTCTAATTAAACTGATTTAATATACAAACTTGTTCAGCAATAAGATGTTACTGTGGGTGGCGGTAAATATTTCAACAACATACAGTAAAAGCACACTAGATAACTTGCCTTTCATCCAAATTAAAAAAAATGCATTCTCAAAAACCATTGAGTTTAGTCAGTAACATGTCCACGCAGACTCCAGAGCAGATGCAGAGAGGATGTTTCCACTGGTGGGAGAGTCTAGGACCAGAGGTCACAGCCTCAGAATTAAAGGGCGCTCTTTTAGAAAGGAGGTGGGGAGGAACTTTAGTCAGAGGGTGGTGACTCTGTGGAACTCATTGCCACAGGAGGCTGTGGAGGCCAAGTCAGTGGATATTTTTAAGGCAGAGTTAGACAATTTATTGATTAGAACGGGAGTCAAGGGTTACGGGGAGAAGGCTTGAAAATGGGATTAGAGGTAGACAAAAGTGCTGGAGAAACTCAGCGGGCGAGGCAGCAGCATCTATGGAGCGAAGGAAATAGGCAACGTTTCGGGCCGAAACCCTTCTTCAGAAAATGGGATTATTGGGCAGAGATCAGCTGTGATTGAATGGCGGAGGGGGCTCAATGGGCCGAATGGTCCTACAACTTGTGAACTCGTGACCACATTGGTCCCCGTCGGGAGCTGCGGTTCCCTCCCACATCCCAGACACGTGCGGGTTTGTAGATTAATTGCCCAGTTGTGTGGGGAGTGGACGGGGAGGTTGTGGACAACATGGAACGAGTGTGAAGGGGTGATCGATGACCAGTGTGTTCACCAGTGGGGCCGACGGGCCTGTTTCCATGCTGTATCTCCAAACTAAACTACAAAGCCCACTCTTCTTGGAGAGTAGTCACAGGTGTGAGAGCGGGAAGGCAAGGCCTAATCTTCTCACTGGATGATCTGACAAAGAGGAATGGCCGACTAATCGGGTCATTTCGTCGTGCTAAATATAATTAGTGGCCAAGAAATACAGGAGAATATCTTGATTAGTACGGGCGTGAGTGGTTATGGGGCAAATGCAGGAGTTGAGAGGGAGAGATAGATCAGCCGTGTTTGAATGGCGGAGTAGACGTGATGGGCCGAATGGCCTGATTCTGCTCCGAAAACGTATGAGAACTTGCTGCTCTTCTCAGAATAATATCAAAGAAATGTTTGAATCCAGAGGTCAGATGTTTGCTCGCTTGAGCATTTCATTCAAGATTTGGCATTTCTACGTACGTGCACACGCACACTCACGCACGCACGCACACTGTTCCCTCAGCCAACCTAGATTTCACTTAAGTCACAGGAATGGGCACACAACCTTCCAAGACAGATGCAATAGACAATAGATGCAGGAGTAGGCCATTCGGCCAGCACCGCCATTCAATGTGACCATGGCTGATCATCCACAATCAGTACCCCGTTCCTGCCTTCACCCCATATCCCTTGACAAAAGTGCTACAATTTCAGCCAAGGTATGATTCATTGCTTGTAAGACAGCAACGAGCACTTAATTTCTGACTTTAGTTTAATTTATTTAGTTTAGAGAAACAGCGTGGAAACAGGCCCTTCGGCCCACCGAGTCCATGCCGACCGGCGATTCCCACACACTGGGGACAATTTTTTCCATTTAATACAATTTACCTACAAACCTGTACATCTTTGGAGTGTGGGAGGAAACCGAAGATCTCGGAGAAAACCCGCGCAGGTCACGGGGAGAAGGTACAGACTCCGTACAGACAGCACCCCCGTAGTTGGGATCGAACCCGGGTCTCCGGCGCTGCAAGGCAGCAACTCTACCGCTGCACCACCACGCTGCCCCTCTTCCCAACAGGTGAACCTTGATCTGAACACACAGCAGAATTTCAGAGTAGCCATGGAAATGCCCGACATTCTCAGGGTGATGTACATACTAGATATCTGCAAAGGGAGAACTTACACAATAGGAAAGATCGGAACATAGAAAATAGGTGCAGGAGTAGGCCATTCGGCCCTTCGACCCAGCACTGCCCTTCAACACGATCATGGCTGATCGTCCCCAATCAATAACCCATGCCTGCTTTCTCCACATATCCTTTGATTCCGTTAGCCCCAAGAGCTAAATCTAACTCTCTTGAATACATATATATATATATTTGTTTTAAATATTTATTTTATTGGAAGCAATTGTACAAAAAACTTGACAATGTTACAGCTTAGTGATCAGCTTTGATTTTAACATTTTCCAAACAGAACATTAAATTAAAAAGAGAAGACAGAGAAGAGAGAGAAAAGAGAAAGAAGAAAAGTGAGGAGATATATCCCTCGACTCACCCCTGCACCTGCTCACCCAGCCCTGCAATCAGTTTCCAATTTGTGTTCAACCATTGTGGTGCTCAACAAATTCAATAAAATATTTTTTGTAATTGTTCTCTCTTGAATACATCCAGTGAATCGGCCTCCACTGCCTTCGTGTTTCAGAGAATTCCACAGATTCACAACTCTCTGGGTGAAAACCAGATTTTTCCTCATCTCAGTCCTCAATGGCCGACCCCTTATTCTTAACCTGTGACCCCTTGGTTCTGGACACCGACATAGGGAACATTTCTCTTGCACCAGGCCTGCCAGTCCCTTAAGAATTGTATATGTTTCTATAAGATCCCCGATAAGGGGTTATTGTTTCGATAAGATCTAAAGGTACACGGTTCAAACACAGGCAAACAGTTCTATTTAAGGTAGAAACTTGGTTGGCATGGGCAGGTTGGGCCGAAGGGCCTGTTTCCATGCTGTGGAATCAAGGGATATGGGGAGAAGGCAGGCACGGGTTATTGATTGGGGATGATCAACAATGATCACAATGAATGGCGGTGCTGGCTCGAAGGGCCGAATGGCCTCCTCCTGCACCTATTTTCTATGTTTTCGATGACTATGGTAAGCAGGGTTGAGGACCCAATTTCACCTCTTCCATCTACCCTTATTTCTGCCACTTAGGCGACTGCCAGGGACTAGTTTTAATGGAATTCACCTACGACACCTGGCGACAACTTAGGACAGCACCTACGGCAACCTCCAAAAGCAAAAATTGTCGCTACCGTCACCGAAAAATTTGAAACATGTTGAAATTTTGGCGGCAGGCGTCGCCTGTAGGGTCGCCCAAAAATTTCGAACATTTCAAAATCCAGCGGCGACAAATAAAAATGTTGTGACACTTGAGGAAACACCGTGCGTCAATACGTCACCACCGCGTCACGCCGCGACTTCCTCGGTGACCTGATACGTCAGTCAATGATGCCGGCAGTCGCGAAAAAAAAATCACGGTGGGTCTCCCCCTTAAATTCTAGCGAGTATAAACCAAGTCTATCGGCGTAAGACAGTCCGGGATGTCAGGACTGTCTTATGAAGAAAGACTGGATAGACTGGTTTATACTCTCTAGATTTAGGATTCGAGGGGAATAGAGAAAATTCTTAAGAACATTTTCCGAAAAGTCTAGCGGGGCGGCAAAAAAGGGGAAATAAAATGTTGAAGACACTTGAGGACGCACACCGTGCGTCAATACTCTCACCACAGAGGGTCACGCCACTTCATTGGCTTCTTTAAGAGGGAGTTAGATGTGGCCCTTGTGGCGAAGGGGATCAGGGGGTAATGGATGGGGCAGGTACGGGAAAAAAAGTTGGATGATCACCAATCATATTGAATGGGTCAGGCCCCTTAAAGAAAGTATCCTGAACAAATTGTCAAATTTCTATCTTATTTACAGTCTCTTCTCCACCCTTCGCTTCCAGGTGCTGCTACCTTCAGAATGGCCAATTCCATGTATTACGTTGAGAATCGCATCACATTTTGTTCGAGGCTATTAAACTGATTTTCCTTCCTCAGCACAACCAGTGACCAGTCTCACCCTGGTCCATCCCTCTTCTCGCCTCTCCCATCAGGTAAGAGGTACCGATGTGTGGAAACACACACCTCTAGATTCAGGGACAGTTTCTTCCCAGCTGTTATCATGAGATCACAAGTGATGGGAGCAGAATTAGTCCATTCGGCCCATCAAGTCTACTCCACCATTCAATCATGGCTGATCTGTCTCTCCCTCCTAACCCCATTCTCCTGCCTTTTCCCCACAACCTCCAACACCTGTACTAATCAAGAATCTATCTATCTATCACTGCCTTAAATATATCCACTGACTTGGCCTCCACAGCCTTCTGTGGCAAAGAATTCCATACATTCACCACCCTCTGACTAAAGAAATTCTTCCTAAAAGAACGTTCTTTAATCTGGGGTTATGACCTCTGGTCCCAGACTCTCCCACTAGTGGAAACATCCTCTCCTATTATCAGGCAACTGAACCATCCTAGTAACATCTATCTCATTGGAGAGCCTCGGACTATCTTTAAACGGACTTAACTGGCCTTTATCTTGCATGATATGTTATTCTCTTTATCCTGTACATGTTCGCTGAGTACGGCTCGATTGTAATCGTGTATAGTCTTTTTGCTGACTCGATAGCACGCAACAAAAAGCTTTTCGCTTTACCTCGGTACATGTGACAGTAAGAAGCTAAACAACTATATCTTCATTCAGCCATCGAGGAATTTGTTTCACCTCTTTGTTCCTCTCATCTGAAACACACATTACATCCCATCATTTTTGTTTTGATCAACCCTACGAATATCTGCCATTTCCCCCTTCTCTCTGCTTCCTCTGGGATTTGACGGGGGGGCTATTTGCCAATTTAATGTGTGAAGCAAGCAACCTGCAATGTTGGTTGTGGCATCGACATGGAATTGATTTGTAGTAAACAGAGAGTGAGAAAACATTTCTGTTGGCAACTCGTTCGGTGGGCGTTATGTTTCATCGTTCTGTGGGTTTGGCCAAATCCAGCTTGCTCAATAAAGCTGCGATATACGAGGAACTGCATGGGGGGGGGGCAGCATGGTGGCGCAGCGGTAGAGTTGCTGCCTCACAGCACCAGAGACCCGGGTTCCATCCTAACTACGGGTGCCGTTGTTAGACGTCCCAAAATGCAACACCTCACACTTCTCTGTATTAAATTCTATAAACCATTCCTCAGCCCACCTGGCGAACCGATCCACATGCTGCTGCAATCTTTCACAACCATCTTCACTATCTGCAAAACCGCTCACTTTTGTATCATCAGTAAACTTGCTAATCTTGCCCTCCCATCAAATGTCCCGAGTGCGTGCAGGCTTGGCGATCGCTTCGCCCAACACCTCCGCTCGGTTCGCACTAACCAACCTGATCTCCCGGTGGCTCAGCACTTCAACTCCCCCTCCCATTCCGAATCCGACCTCTCTGTCCTGGGCCTACTCCATGGCCAGAGTGAGTCTCATATTTCGCTTGGGTAGTTTACACCCCAGCGGTATGAACATTGACTTCTCCAATTTCAGGTAGTCCCTGCTTTGTCCCTCTTTCCCCTCCCCTTCCCAGCTCTCCCTCAGCCCACTGTCTCTGCCTCTTCCTTTCTTCTTCTTGCCCCCCCCCCCCCCCCCCCAGCCCCACATCAGTCTGAAGAAGGGTCTCGACCCAAAACGTCGCCTATTCCTTCGCTCCATAGATGCTGCCTCACCCGCTGAGTTTCTCAGAGAGGAGCGAAATGCAAAGCTTTCGCATCCACTCCCTGCACACACCCACATGGCAGTTTACAGCACCCAATTAGCTTACAAACCCGCATGGCTTTGAGCTGTGGGAGGAAACCGGAGCATCCGGAGGAAGCCCACACAGTCACAGGGAGAACGTGCAAACTCCGTAAAGACAGCACCCGTTGTCAGGATCAAACCCAGCTCCCTGGCGCTGTAAGGCAGCAACTCTACGATATGATACAATAGAACTTTATTTATCCCAGGAGGGAAATATATGATCTGCCAACAGCATCAAATTACACAAGGTACATGAAACGTGAAATTATAGTGATGAGTGGAAAGGATTGGGGATGTGCAAAGATTGGGGAGGGGCAGGGAGGAGGGGGAGGGTCAGTCACACTGTGCTACTGTGCTTAATTGTCGCATGCACCAGGTTTGGGTTATTATCATGTGTACCCAGTATGGCAGTAGTGTGTGTGTGTGTGTCTGTGTGTGTGTGTGTGTGTGTCTGTCTGTCTGTGTGTGTGTGTCTGTGTGTGTCTGTGTGCGTGTGTGTCTGTGTGTCTGTGTGTGTGTGTGTCTGTGTGTCTGTGTGTCTGTGTGTCTGTGTGTCTGTGTGTGTGTGTGTGTGTGTGTGTGTGTGTGTGTGTGTGTGTGTGTGTGTGTGTGTGTGTGTGTGTGTGTCTGTGTGTGTGTGTGTGTGTGTGTGTGTCTCTGTGTGCGTGTGTCTGTGCGTGTGTGTCTCTGTGTGCGTGTGTCTCTGTGTGCGTGTGTCTGTGTGCGTGTGTCTGTGTGCGCGTGTCTGTGTGCGCGTGTCTGTGTGTGCATGTGTGTGTGTTGCCACAACCTGGCGACCCTGTATACCCATTTACCACCGCCACAGTCTTCTGTGGCAATGAATTCCACAGATTCACTATCCTCGGGCTAAAGAAATTCCTCCTCATCTTCTTCCTAAAGGAATGTCCTTTTATTCTAAGCTATGGTCTCTGGCCCGGGACTCTCCCACTAGTGGAAACATCCTCTCCACATCCATTCTATCCAGGCTTTTCACTCTTCGGTAAGTTTCAATGAGGTGCCCCCTCATCCTTCTAAACTCCAACGAGTGTGGGTCCTGTGCCGTCAAATGCTCATGATGTCATAGAGTAATACAGTGTGGAAACAGGCCCTTTGGCCCAACTTGCCCACACCGGCCAACAAGGTCCCAGCTACACTAACCCCACCTGCCTGTGCTTAGTCTGTGTCTCTCCAAACCTGTTCTATCCATGTACCTGTCTAATTGTTGCTTAAATGTTGGCATAGTCCCGGCCTCAACTACCTTCTCTGGCAGCTCATTCCATACACCAACCACCCATTGTGTGAAAAAGTTACCCCTCAGATTCCTATTAAATCTTTTCTCCGTCACCATGAACCTATGTCCTCTGGTCCTCGATTCACCTGCACTGGGCAGGAGACTCTGTGCATCTACCCAATCTATTCCTGTCATGATTTTATAAGATCACCCCTCATCCTCCTGCGCTCCAGGGAATAGTCCTAGCCTACTCAAACTCTCCCTATAGCTCACACCCTCTAGTCCTGGCAACATCGTCGTAAATCTTCTTTACACCCTTTTCAGCTTGATAACGTCTATCCTATTAATTGGTGCCCAGAACTGAACACAAACTGTGCTAAGTAATCCTTTTACTGAACTGTGTGTGAACATTTCACTGTATAATGTGACAATAATTACAATGTAATGAAGTACAATGTAACAAAAAAGTACAATGTAACAATAATCACAATGTTACAACATACGTAACAATAATCACAAAGTAACACTCATTACAATTCTCAAAACACAATAGACAATAGGTGCAGGAGTAGGCCATTCGGCCCTTCGAGCCAGCACCACCATTCAATGTGATCATGACTGATCATCCCCAATCAATACCCCGTTCCTGCCTTCTCCTGTATGTTCAATGTAATATAATGTGTCTCCTCAATGTCTCAGTGTCTCCTCAATGTAATTACAATTCCAATGTAACATACTACAAGGTAACAATCATTACAATGTAACAATAATTACAATAGACAATAGATGCAGGAGTAGGCCATTCGGCCCTTCAAGCCAGCACCGCCATTCAATGTGATCATGGATGATCATCCACAATCAGTACCCCGTTCCTGCCTCTCCATATCCCTCCTCTATCTTTAAGAGCTCTATCTAACTCTCTCTTGAAAGCCTCCAGAGAATCGGCGTCCACTGAGGCAGAGAATTCCACAGATTCACAACTCTCTGTGTGGAAAAAGTTCTTCCTCATCTCCATTCTAAATGGCCTCCCCCTGATTGTAATGATTGTTACATTGTACTCATTACAACATAATGATGCAAGAATGAAGAATTCCCCTGGTAGCTCGGAGCCACCCTGGATCGCACCCTCACCTGTCGTGAACACCTGAAGAGGGTGGCTGATAAACTGAAAGCAAGGTTCAACACCATCAGGAAACTTGCAGGCAACGGCTGGGGATCCAATGCACACACACCCTCCGTACCGCAAGCTTAGCCCTAGTCTATTCACCAGCCGAGTTTTGCTCAGCAGCTTGGGATAGTAGCTGCCACACCAAACGAGTTGACACTGTCCTTTAAGGGCCTGAGCCACTGGGCGAGTTTGTCGGCATCATATCAGCGTTGCCAAAAGATTATGAACATTTCAAAATCCAGCGGAGACACAAAAAATGTTGCGATGCTTGAAAAAACATCGCTCGTCAATACGCCATCGCGTCGCGCCGCCACCGTGTTATATGTCATCACGCCGTGTCACGCCGCGTATTTTTCGGTGACCTGATACGTCAGTCAATGATGTCGGTAGTCACTGAAAAAAATCACCAAGTGGGACAGGCCCTTAACTCTGCAACGCGGGTCATCACAGGGACTCTTAAGTCAACATCTCTGCAGCGGCTCCCTGTCCTCTCTCTCATATCGCCCCCTCCCAGCATACGCAGACGGGAGAGGATGTTGACAGATTGCTGCACCATCGAGGCTAACCCCTGACCTTCCCATCCATGCTGACTTGGCCAATCTGCCCAACGTGTGCCTGGAGTCCCGCAAACCCTTCTGGTCTTCCGTTAAATCCCTGGAAGACTTTGACTCCAAGACTGAGTGGCGGCAGAGCCTGGAAAGATGCCAACACCAACAACGGAGAGATCATCACAGACCCTACAGTGAAACCACCGGGTTGTGACCTCCATCACAAGTCAATGGCTAAACCCTGAACAGAATCCGCACGCTCCGTGCAAGAACAGCCCATCACCTGCATCAGTGGGGGATGACAGACAGCCCTGCTTGTGACTGCGGACATCCAGCCCAAACCACCCGGCGCATCGTGAATGACTGCTCACTGAGGCTTTTCCCCAAAGCCATCCACCCAGTAACTGATGCTGTCCTGGCCTGGATGTCTACCCTTGATCTACAACTTTAGGCAAGAAGTAAGCAATTAAGTTTATTGGCCATGTATTCACATACAAGGAATTTGCCTTGGTGCTCTGCCCACAAGTAACAACATGACATCTAGTGACAGTTACGAATGGCTCAGAAAACACTAAACATTAATAATAATAATAATAAAAGATTAATGATAAAACACCATTGATCAAGCATGTGAACCAACAAAATACCAGATCAAAAGGAGGCTACAGATTTTTGGCTGTTGAGTAGAGCAACTATTCATGGATAAAAGCTGTTTTTATGTCAGGCTGTAGCAGTTTTGACAGTCCGGAGTCGCCTTCCAGAGGGAAGTGATTCAAAGAGTTTGTGGCCAGGGTGAGAGGGGTCAGAGATGATCTTGCCCGCTCACTTCCTGGCCCTTGCAGTGTACAGTTCATCAATGGAGGGAAGGTTGCAGCCAATAATCTTCCCTCCATTGAAGAAGAAGAATACAATGTAACAAACTACAATGTAACAAACAATTGCAACGTGACAACCATTAAAATGGAACAAAATACAATGTAACAATCGTGAGAGTGTAACGACGATTACAATGTAACATTCTACAAAGTAGCAATCATTACAGTGTAACAAAGCACAGTGTAACAATATCGAGTGCCACTGAAACACAAGTGGCGGCGGGTTCTCTTACCTGTCTCACTGTTGACACGGATGGATACGTGGACGGGCGACTCTGCGAGCAGTCTGCGGGATAAGTAAACTTTGCCCGAGTCCCGCTCCACTTGTACCGGCGCGTCCACCGGGGAGACGAGTTGGAACCAGCGGCCGGGGTCGGGGAGGGTGTAGATGATGCTGCCCACCTCGCTGTCCCGGGAGACTGTAACCGTGTGGCTGAGAGGCTGTGGAGCCGAGCGGGCTGCCCTGCTGCCGACTCTTCCCTCGCCTCTCCCGGCCGCTGCAGCCGCGCTGCCCCGTCTCACCTTCACCTTCACCCGCACGGACAGGGACCGCCCTGCCCTCTCCAGCCCTTGCACAGTCAGCCGGACGTCCTGCAGCCCCATCAGCGAGAGCCGACAGCCACGATCTGCCCGCTGGCCGGCACCACGAACAGTTGTGGGATCTCCGGGCGGGCGCGGTAGACGAGGTGGCTCTGCCTGCCTTGCTCTGGCCATCTCACCCTGGCTATCTCGGAGCCCAGAGCCACCATCTCACCCACCTCCACCACCACCTCCTCCTCCTCCTCATCCTCATGCTGGTCCCGACCCCTGTCCTCACCTCCAGCCCCGGCTCGGCTCACAGTCAACCCGTGTCCCCAGCCCAGCCTCGCTGCCCCCTTCTCCCCTCCTCTCCCCGGCCGCAAGTGTCCATGAGAAGCCGCCGGGGTCCCGGAGATCCCCCCGGCCACGGCCACAAGCCACAGAGGATGAAACAGCAAAGCCGAAGCCCAGAAACAGGAGCTGGAGCTGGAGCCGGCGCCGGGCGAGAGGCGCATCTCTGCCGAGCGAAGGAGCAGCAGAAAACTCCGCTAGAAATTCAGCTTCAGCTTCAGTTGTTGTCGAAGGAAAAGCAACTTGCAATTATCCAGCACCAGACGCTCAAAAATACCTGTGGGTCGACTGGTGGGAGAACAGAGATATATATATATATATATTATATTTGAAACACAAACTCCTGTCTTCAGTAAAACAAAAAAAGCTTCGGATTCTCCGGCTTCGCGACCCCACTCTTGCAGGGGAAAAGCAACGTGTGTGTGTGTGGTGGCCAATTCGCGCAACTCCACCGCTCAATCCCCACTTTCAATCGCGGGGCGGCTCCACCTTTCGCAGGGTTGCGACCAATCTACTCGAGAGCCACAGCTGACCGAGGTTTCCGCCCACACCGTGAAGCCCCACCGACAAGGGCGTGTAATACTAAAACAGTGCAGGAGGAAGGGACCGCAGACACACGAAGGTGGACGCTCACAATTGCTGGAGTAGTATAAAGGGCCTGTCCCACTTGCGCGACCTTTACAGGCGACTGCCGGCACCCGCGATAGGTTGCCGGAATTTTCAACAGGTTGAAAATTCAGCGGCGACCAGAAAGACGCCACGACTCTTTTGGAGACCTCTCACGACCATAGGAGACCTCTCACGACCGTGGTTGTGGAGGTCTCCAAAGAGTCGTGACATCTTTCTGGTCGCCCGGGTGCCGACAGTCAGTCGCGTAAATGGGACAGGCCATTAACTCAGCGGGGACAGGCAGCGTCGCTGGAGGAAAAATCATGAGTGGCTGATGTTTTAGAGTCGGGACCCTTCTTCAGACTGAGAGCCAGTGGAGAGAATGAATGAATGATTAAATATTTAAGAGAGAACTGCAGATCGAAGGTAGACAAAAATGCTGGAGAAACTCAGCGGGTGAGGCAGCATCTATGGAGCGAAGGAATAGGTGACGTTTGGGGGTCGAGACCCTTCTTCGGACTGAATAAATAAATAAATATGTTTATTGGCACATTTGTATATTTACACATACAAGGAATTTGTCTTGGTGCACTGCTCGCAAGAGATGGAGCAGCGGTATAGAGATATATCGAACAAATTAATGAAAGGTATGCAAACAGGTCCCTTCCCCCCCCCCCCCCCCCCCCCCCCCCACTCTTATTGGGTTCGTATTGGTGAAAATGTGTCAGCCTCGATAACAATCAGCACGGGAGCACCTCAAGGCTGTGTGCTCAGCCCCCTGCTGTACTCACTCTATACTCATGACTGCGTAGCCGGTCATAGTGCGAACTCCATCACCAAGTTCGCCGATGACACCACTGTTGTGGGACGTATCACTGATGGGGACGAGTCAGAGTATAGAAGTGAGATCGACTGACTGACCAAATGGTGCCAGCACAATAACCTGGCCCTCAACATCAGCAAAACCAAGGAACTGATTGTGGACTTTGGAAGGGGGAGGATGGGGACCCACAGTCCCATTTATATCAACGGGTTGATGGTGGAAAGGGTTAAGAGTTTCAAATTCCTGGGCGTGCATATTTCTGAAGATCTCTCCTGGTCCGAGAACACTAATACAATTATTAAGAAAACTCATCAGTGCCTCTATTTCCTGAGAAGATTACGGAGAGTCAGTATGTCAAGGAGGACCCTCTCTAACTTCTACAGGTGCACAGTAGAGAGCATGCTGACCGGTTGCATCGTGGCTTGGTTCGGCAACTTGAGCGCCCTGGAGCGGAAAAGACTACAAAAAGTAGTAAACACTGCCTAGTCCATCTGACCTCCCTACCATCGAGGGGATCTATCACAGTCGCTGCCTCAAAAAGGCTGGCAGCATCATCAAGGACCCACACCATCCTGGCCACACGCTCATCTCCCCGCTACCTTCAGGTAGAAGGTACAGGAGTCTGAAGACTGCAATGTCCAGGTTTAGAAATTGCTGCTTTTTACAGCCATTAAACTCAACTGAAACAAATCTCTGAACATTAATAGACCATTATCTGTCTATGTGCACTTTATCTGCATATTTATTGATGTGTGTATATATTTATATAATGGTATATGGACACACTGATCTGTTCTGTATTCACGCCTTCTATATTCTGTTGTGCTGAAACAAAGCAAGAATTTCATTGTCTTATGTAGGACACATGACAATAAACTCTCTTGACTTGACTTGAAAGGGCCTGTCCCACTGTACGAGGTAATTCAAGAGTTCTCCCGTGTTCTCCCCTGATTCGAGCTCATGTAATGTCTGTAGTGGGCACGTAGGAGCTCGTGGATGTCAAGTAGCGGCTCGTACGAGTAACGGTAGGTACTCGGGAAATCTGGTAAACTCGTGACGTTTTATCAAACTGCAAAAAATGTCCACGAGTGAAAAAAATACTTGTGATGAAAAAAATTGTTACTTTTTACTCGTATGAGCCGCTACATACCCGCTACGTACATTACACGAGCTCGAATCAGGGGAGAACTCAGGAGAACTCTTGAATTACCTCGTACAGTGGGACAGGGTCTCGACCGGAAATGTCACCCATTCCTTCTCTCCAGAGATGTTGCCTGAGTTACTCCAGATTTTTGTGTCTGTCTTCCGCCTAAAAGCTGTGCGTTTTCGCCCTGGACCAGGGTGAGTACAGCTTCACCGGGCACTGTGCTGGACACAGAGTGCTGGAGTATCTCAACGGGTCAGGCAGCATCGCTGGAGAACATGGTCGGATTCTCTTGGTCATCGGTGCCGGCTCTGATTTGTTCTGGACCCTTTCAGGCGACTGAACCATCCTACCGCAACCAGAGAGCAGTGCGAGCTACCATTGACCACGTCAGTGACCCTCGGACTATCCTTGGATGTACTTTGCTGGCTTTACAATAGACAATACGTGCAGGAGTAGAGGCCATTTGGCCTTTCGAGCCAGCACCGCCATTCAAAGTGACCATGGCTGATCATCCCCAATCAGTACCCCGTTCCTGCCTTCTCCCCATATCCTCTGCCTCTCCGATTGTGGTGATTGTATGGAACAAGCTTCCAGAGGAGTCTGAAGAAGGGTCCCGACCTGAAACGTCACTATCGATGTTCTCAAGGATGCTGCCCCCAAGACCCTCCGCACCTTGTGTCTATTTTTTGTAAACCTGGATCCACCATCTACCGTCGGGGGGGGGGGGGGGGGGCGGCGGCGCACAGTGAGGTACAGTCGCTGCCTTACAGCGCCGGAGACCCGTGTTCGCTCTCAACTACAGGTGCTGTCTGTACGGAGTTTGTACGTTGTCCCCGTGACCCGCGTGGGTTTTCTCCGAGATCTTTGGTTTCCTCCCACACTCCAAAGACGCACAGGTTTGTAGGTTAATTGGCTTGGTGTAAATGCAAATTTGATGTGTGTGTGTGCGCGTGTGTGCGCATGCGTAGGATAGTGTTAATGTGTGGGGATCACTGGTCGGTGCGGACTCGGAGGGCCGAAAGGCCTGTTTCCGCGCTGAATCCCTAAACTAAACTTCTAAACCTTCAACAACCTCCCTTTGCAACCCTGCCTTTGTTATCTTCCACTTCCTTTGCCTCATCACTGCTTTTCTTGCTTTTTTTCATCAGGCTATTTAACTAGTCAATAATTGGGCAGTCTGAAAAAGGGTTCCGACCCGAAACATCACCCATCCTTTTTCACCAGAGATGCTGCCTGACTCCAGCACTCTGTGTCTATCTTCGGTATCAACCAGCATCTGCAGTTCCTTCCTACACATAAAAATTGAATGATGTAATATCAGAGTTTCTTGCATTTCTTTCAACCTGATCAATCCATGTATCTTTCAGCCTATTACTTTGGGAAAACAAATAGTTCCAAGTACAATGTTAATTTTCCACAACCTTTTTTTGAGACACCATGTGCGCATATTTATACGGTGCATACTCAATATTTCCCAAATCAAACATCTTCATAAGATAGAATGAGATACATACGTTCAGATGATGCACAAGTTAGGTGCTATTCAGCAATACAGTATTGACATTTTAAGGTGAAAACGTACCCAGTTGTGTTCAGGATTAACAGAATACACATATAGCAGTTTGTGAGATTGGTAAAATTCATTTGCTAATCCTATATCATCGCTTATATTAATTTGGTATTTAAGTACTAATAAATATTGATTAAAAAGATTATTGGGCAGTTATGAGGGACTTAAACTCTCACACATTATGCGATTCGTGAAGGCAACAAAGCCATGCGGTGCTGGCACGAAGGGCAGAATGGCCTATTCCTGCACCTATTATCGATTGTCTATACCTGGAGCCAGCACGGATCAAAATGTCTAGCCTTTCCCCAGCCTGTGTTGCCCGATTGTACAAACAGATGTATTTACTAACATTAGGGACAATTTACATTTATACCAAGCCAGTTAACCTACAAACCTGTACGTCTTTGGTGTGTGGGAGGAAACCCATGCAGTCATGGGGAGAACGTACAAACTCTGTACAGACAGCACCCGTAGTCAGGATCGAACTCGGGTCTCTGGTGCTGTAGAGCAGCAACTCTACTGCTGCGCCACTGTTTCACCCTTTTGTGATGGGGTAGCAGCAGAAAATAGATCTGGCGAGTATCGATATTAAAATTTCCCTTTGGTATTTTAATCATAAAAATGTCTGATAGTTCATGTTAGAGAAATATAGAAAAATACAGTGCGTAACAAGATACAATAGGTGATATGGTGGCGTAGTGGTAGAGTTGCTGCCTTACAACGCCTTCAGCGCCAGAGACCCGGGTTCAATCCCGTCAACGGATGGAGTTTGTACGTTCTCCCTGCGACCTGCGTGGGTTTTCTCAAAGATCTTCAGTTTCCTCCCACACTCCAAAGACGTACTGGTTTGTAGGTTAATTGGCTTGGTATAAATGTATGAATTGTCCCCAGTGTGTGTAGGGTGGTGTTAGTGTGCGGGGATCGCTGGTCGGCAGGGACTCGGTGGACCGAAGGGCCTGTTTCCGCGCTCTGACTCTAAACTAAACAAGGTTTTTTTCTCTTCATAAAATTATATCTGACACATCAAATAGAATTGTGAGTAAACCAAATCTTGAAGATTTCCACCACTAAATTCAACAATATGTGCTTGATCATTCCATATAGGCTTTTACTCCCAGAATTATCAATGCTTTTTCTTTTAAATAAAAAAATCAGAATTCATCAATCAGCATAATATAGGCAACATAAAAGAACGTTCAACTCAATTCAATGTTTATGTACAATTCATGTATGGCATTCTTTAAATGTTCACGCCAGTTCAACCAAGCACAGAAATGATAAAATGCTGTTCATTTGAGCTGTGTTATGGCTTATTTTAGAAACATAGAAAACAGGTGCAGGAGGAGGCCATTCGGCCCTTCGAGCCAGCACCGCCATTCATTGTGATCATGGTTGATCGTCTCCAATCAATAACCCGTGCCTGCCTTCTCCCCATATCCCTTGATTCCACCAGGCCCTAGAGCTCTATCTAACTCTCTCTTAAATCCA
The DNA here is from genome assembly GCF_028641065.1 of Leucoraja erinaceus. Lineage (NCBI taxonomy): Eukaryota > Metazoa > Chordata > Chondrichthyes > Rajiformes > Rajidae > Leucoraja > Leucoraja erinaceus. The sequence goes on along the minus strand of NC_073380.1, from coordinate 12,511,069 downwards.
TCCAGTGACTTGGCCTCCACTGCCCTCTGTGGCAGGGAATTCCACAATTTCACAACTCTGAGTGAAAAAGTTTTTTCTCTCCTCTGTCCTAAATAAAGGCCTCCCCTTTATTCTAAGACTGTGGCCCCTGTTTTGGCACGGGTGCTGTCATAGGTTTAGTTTGGTTTAGTTTATTATAGTCACGTGTATCGAGGTACATAAATAGCTGTTCGCAAACTAAATTTTTACAAACTTAAGTACGAGGGGTAAGCCATTTAGAACGGAGATGAGGAAAAACTTTTTCACACAAAGAGTTGTGAGTCTGTGGAATTCTCTGCCTCAGGAGGTGGTGGAGGCCAATTCTCTGGATGCTTTCCAGAGAGTTAGATCGTGCTCTTAAAGATAGCAGGGTCAAGGGATATGGTTGAGAAGGCAGGAACGGGGTACCGATTGTGGATGATCAGCCATGATCACAGTGAATGGCGGTGCTGGCTCGAAGGGCCAAATGGCCTACTCCTGCACCTGTTGTCTATTGTCTAAATGTCACCTATTCTTTCTCTCCATAGATGCTGCCCGTACAGAACTTCTCATCGTTATAGATATAGGAAGCACTGTCTCAGGAAGGCAGCTACCATCAAAGACTCACACCACCCTGGCCCTCGATTACTTTTTCACTGCTACTATTGGGAAGATGGGAGACCAATAACTATTAATCCCAGGCTCAAGAATAGTTTCACACCATCAACCATCAAGTCTGGATTGCAGGAAAAATGTTCCCCATGTTGGGGGAGTCCAGAACCAGGGGTCACAGTTTAAGAATAAGGGGTAGGCCATTTAGGACTGAGATGAGGAAAATCTTTTTCACCCAGAGAGTTGTGAATCTGTGGAATTCTCTGCCATAGAAGGCAGTGGAGGCCAATTCACTGGATGTTTTCAAGAGAGAGTTAGATAGAGCTCTCAGGGCTAACAGAATCAAGGGATATGGGGAAGAAAGCAGGAACGGGGTACTGATTTTGGATGATCAGCCATGATCATATTAAATGGTGGTGCTGGCTCAAAAGACCAAATGGCCTACTCCTGCACCTATTTTCTATGTTTAACCACAATCCTACCTCAGCACCAAACCACTATGTACTATGAAGGTCAAGTTTACTTTACAATAACTAATAACATTGCATATTTACTGATGTCGTTTCATCTAATGCATCTGTAAAGCTGCAGCAAGTAAGAATTTAATTTTTCCCGGTTCATACGACAATAAACCTTCTTGCTGTCTTGAGGAGATAGAAACATAGAAACATAGACAATAGGTGCAGGAGTAGGCCATTCGGCCCTTCGAGCCTGCACCGCCATTCAATATGATCATGGCGGATCATCCAACTCAGTATCCTGTACCTGCCTTCTCTCCATACCCCCTGATCCCTTTAGCCACAAGGGACACATCTAACTCCTTCTTGGAGAGTGGTAAATCTGTGGAATTCTCTGCCGCAGAAGGTAGTTGAGGCCAGTTCATTGGCTATATTTAAGAGGGAGATAGATGTGGCCCTTGTGGCTAAAGGGACCAGGTGGTATGGAGAGAATCAGAAGAAGGCAGGTACAGGATACTGAGTTGGATGATCAGCCATGATCATATTGAATGGCCTACTCCTGCACCTATTTTCTATGTTTCTATGTCAAAGTTGTACATTCATTAATAAAACTAATTAGAAAATGAGATCGAAAAAGTAAGCGCCATCTAGTGTCCAATGCCCATATTACACCATGTGGAGCCTATTTCCGTGTTGCAGTCTATTTAAACCATATATACATATATATATCTTGTGAATATGACTGTAATCATATATAATTATGTATATAATATAATATAATTGTGAGTGTGTATTTTGAATGAGACTGCCGCAGAGGTACTGGCAGTCACTCCTGAACCAGCCTAATTAATGGGTGAGGGCAGTTCCTGTGGGTTCCCCCGTTTACTGAACCGCACTGACTGCCAGTGTGCAGAGTGGGGGTCACGGCCATAGTGGGACTGGGGCAGTGCCAGGCTGGGGGAAGGCATCTTCCACTGACAGGAAAATGCCTAACCCTAACACGCCCCCCTTCCAGAGCTGCCCACGGCTGGAGCTGGAGCAGCTTTGGGACCGACTGCGGGCTCCGTACGTGTGGCCCCGCAGCATGTCCACCGCAGCCAGCATGCTCTTCTGGATCATCGTAGTGATGATGGTGGGGAGCAGCACTGCCCTGCACGCTGCCCGGGCTGTCATCAACACCCCCATAGCGCCGGCTCCATCAGACTGCGCGCTCGCTCGCTGCAACACTGGCCCACCGACAGCCTGACCGAACCCTCGCAGCATCCACCGGCAGCCCGGCCACTCTCACCACCCACTGGTGGCCCGACAGCCCGACCGATCCTCCACAGCACCCATCGGCCGACCGACAAGCCCGGCTGACAGACTGACCGACCGACTGAATAACTGACTGACGTTAACCCTAATCCTAGCTCTACATTTGTCATTTATCATTTTTATTTTTAAGTTCACATCATAACTTTATAAAGATAAATTAATTGAAAAACAAAATGATCAGCAAGGTTAGCATTACCTTTATTCCTTCGAAACCTTGTTATTGTTTTGATGTAATGAGGAGGCAGCCATGATCCCAGGGTCCTCGCTACCTAGCGACCAGGTAAACAAAGCTCGGGCTTGGTCAATTTGCCTTCGACCTCAATGTCAAACGTGCATTGATTGGACAATGAGTAATCGGAAATTTTTTTCTTATATTTTTAAAAAATGTGCAGGTTTTGGTCTTGATGCATTTCAGGTATGATTTATATAATATTTTTACACAATATGTTAAAAATTCAGGTAGTTCTGTGAGTTGGGTCACGAACTTGAACGAAAAAACTCCTCGGCCCACAAGCCTAAAAGGGAAACGGGGAGATATAGACACTGATGCAGAGAGGTACAGAACAAATGAATGAAAGATATGCAAAAAAGTTACGATGATAAAGGAAACGGGCCATTGATAGCGAGGTGAGAACGAGTACAGGCAATGTCTCAACAAGACGGCTTTGAAGCTGGTACAACTTTGATGGGGGGGGGGGGGGGGGGGGGGGGGGGGAGGGGGGGGGATGGAGGAGAGAGAGGAATGCAACGGGGGTTACTTGAAGTTAGAGAAATAATGATCAAAAATATATACATAAGAACATTATTCATCTGAAGCCAGATAAAAAGGTATAATATTTTATAATTGGGTTAATCAACTGTTGTCTGTTAACTTTTTTTTCAATGTTACCACTGTACTGCATAGACACGCTTTCTTGTTTGATCAAGACTTGAATCAAATTGCAAATATTTTTTCAAAGACAATTGTTTGACAGGATCCCGAAATTCTATGAACACAAAGATTGATCAGAACAAAGTTAAAATAAATCGCAGTGTAAATAGGTTCTCGTGGCAATGCCTCAAAGGTACAGCTTTGGTCTTTATACAAGTAGTCTCAGGGCAATCTGGGTATTATGCATAGATAGACCAGATTGTTATGGATTCTCTTGGGTATGGTATAGATTATCTCGGGCCTTGGTTTCAAATTATATATTGAATATTGTCATTGTAGTGCCATATATTTTTTAGGTTATGGGGAGAAAGCAGGAGAATGGGGTTAGGAGGGAGAGGTAGCTCAGTCATGATTGAATGGCGGAGTAGGCTTGATGGCCTGAATGGCCTAATTCTACCCCTATTCCTTATGACCCTATACAGGCCCTTTGGCCCACCGAGTCCGCGCCGACCAGCGATCCCCGCACATTAATGCTATCCTACATTAGGGACAATTTACATTTACAATTAACCTACAAACCTGTACGTCTTTGGAATGTGGGAGGAAACCGAAGATCTCTGAGAAAACCCACGCAGGTCACAGGGAGAACGTACAAACTTGGCACAGACAGCACCCGTAGTCAGGATCGAACCGGGGTCTCTAGCGTGGTAAGGCAGCAACTTGACTGCCGCGCCACCGTGCCTGCCAATGTAGGGATTATTTCTAAAACACAATCTTAGTTTATTCAGGGCAGCTTAATGAGTGGTAACACAATGTTAGGTATCTATATTCAAGATGGCATCCGATCCAGGCGACTCTGTGTGGATTGGTTAACACGCAACAAAAGCTTTTCACTGTATGTTGAAACATATAAGATTGTTAAGGGCTTGGACACACTAGAGGCAGGAAACATGTTCCCGATGTTGGGGGAGTCCAGAACCAGAGGCCACAGTTTAAGAATAAGGAGTAAGCCATTTAGAACAGAGACGAGGAAACAATTTTTCTCACAGTGAGTCTGTGGAATTCTCTGCCTCAGAGGGCGGTGGAGGCGGGTTCTCTGGCTGTTTTCAAGAGAGAGCAAGATAGGGCTCTTAAAAATAGTGGAGTCAGGGGATATGGGGAGAAGGCAGGAACGGGGTACTGATTGGGGATGATCAGCCAGGATCACATTGAATGGCGGTGCTGGCTCGAAGGGCCAAATGGCCTACTCCTGCACCTATTGTCTATTGTACCTCGGAACACGTGGCAATAAACTAAACTCAAACTATAGGACATATAACGCAACACTGATGATGGTCACAAACTATGCTATCCAACCCACAAAAAGGCTCAAGAATTAAAATAGCAATGTCATAATACTGTGGGAGGAATGAATGCATTGCTGGAAGGCAGGATGTGAGAAGATTTGTTCATGATTTATCCAGTTCCAAAAGTACCACAAGACTTATGTGCAGGAAGGAACTGCAGATGCTGGGTTACACCGAAAATAGACACAGAGTGCTGGAGTAACTCAGCGGGTCAGGCAGCATCTCTGGAGAAAAGGAATTGGTGACCCTACTTCAGAAGGAGGAGAAAGAAGGGTCTCGACCCGAAATATCACCTATTCCTTTTCTCCAGAGATGCTGTCTGACCCGCAAGACTCACGTTGGGTCTATATTTATTGCTGAAATGATTCAGTACTCAAGTTAGAATGATATTCTGTAAACAGAACAAAATAAGTCAAGTCAAGTCAAGTCAAGTCAAGTTTATTTGTCACATACACATACGAGATGTGCAGTGAAATAAAGCACTAAATCTAAAAATGTTGACCTTATGGAACAAGGCACCTTTTGTAATGGTTCCCAGTATTAAATATGGAGATTACTAGCATGTAAGAAAGAACTGCAGATGCAGGTAAAATCAAAGGTAGGCACAAAATGCTGGAGTAAAGGGCCTGTCCCACTTTCACGACCCAATTCACGACCATTTTTACTCGTGGGCATTTTTCATCAGGCTAGAAAAAACGCCCCGACCCACTTGATGCCGCAAGAACCCACGACTAGCATCACAACTTGTTACGACCTATCTACGACCTTGTGACGACCATGCTGCAAGTATGAGTCAAGGGCAAACTCGGCAGAGGTCGTGAATTAGGTCGTGAAAGTGGAACAGGCCCTTAACTCAGCGGGTGAGGCAGCGTCTATGGAGAGAAGGAATGGCCGAAGCTTCGGGTCGAGATCCTTCTGAAGGGTCAGACAACATCTCTGGAGAAAAGAAATAGGTGATGTTTCTGAAGAAGTGTCTCAACCCGAAACGTGGCCCATTCCTTCTCTCCATAGACGCTGCCTCACCCGCTGAGTTACTCCAGCATTTTGTGTCTACCTTACAAGCATGTAACATGATCATAGATGACCTCAGTACCCTCCATTTTATTTTTTTCCCCAATCGTCCTTATCCAAGTCTAACATCTATCTGTATCATCATAATATTTGATATTTCCTACATGTGGTCCTCCTCAAGATAGACAAATATCCCAAACCTGTTGAGCACTTTCAGAGTGGAGTAAGAAATGAATCTGCAAACTCCTCTAATCAGTTACAATCTTCCCAAAATTCTCCCAATTATGCCGTTGCATATTTTGGTTGGAAAATGGCAAATATCACTCGGTTAGTTAAGAAGGGAGACATTATTGTGGTTTAGTACAAAATTCAGATCACATTCAGACAATATAAGATAAGGGAAACCACAGTACAGTCAATATTCTTGCTATTGAGGGAGTGCAGCGTAGGTTTACAAGGTTAATTCCCAGGATGGTGGACTGCCATATGCTGAGAGAATGAAGCAGCTGGGCTTATACACTCTGGAGTTTAGAAGGATGAGAGGATATCTTATTGAAACGTATAAGATTGTTAAGGGTTTGGACATGCTGGAGGCAGGAAACATGTTACCGATGTTGGGGGAGTCCAGAACCAGGGGCCACAGTTTAAGAATAAGGGGTAAGCCATTTAGAACGGAGATGAGGAAACACTTTTTCTCACTGAGAGTTGTGAGTCTGTGGAATTCTCTGCCTCAGAGGGCGGTGGAGGCAGGTTCTCAGGATGCTTTCAAGAGAGAGCTGGATAGGGCTCTTAAAGATAGCAGAGTCAGGGGATATGGGGAGAAGGCAGGAATGGGGTACTGATTGGGGATGATCAGTCATGATCACATTGAATGGTGGTGCTGGCTCAAAGGGCTACTCCTGCACCTGTTGTCTATTGACAATTTGAGGCAAATTAGTGGAAAGTTACCGGGGCAGATTGATCGAGGCAGAATGTTTAGTTTAGTTTAGAGGTACAACGTGGAAACAGGCTCTTCGGCCCAGCAAATCGGCGCCAACCAGCGATCCCCGCACACTAACACTGGGGACATTTTTACAATTTTACTGAGCCAATTAACCTACAAACCGGTACGTCTTTGGAGTGTGGAAGTAAACAGGTGATCCCAGCGAAAACCCACGCAGTTCACGGGGAGAACGTTGAAACTCCATAGACATAGCACCTGCAGTCAGGATCGGACCCTGGTCTCTGGTGCTGGTGAAGCAGCAACTCTACCGCTGCGCCACCGTGCCGCTGAGCGACCAACAGTAATTTAACAAACCTTATGTCAAAATGATGGATCTCTGCATACCTAGTTTCTCTCCGCACACCACGGAAAGTTTGTAAGGAAAGACACAACCAGAAACAAAATTATAACTAATGTATCCACACATTTCTTATTCCAATCAAAGACCAGTTATTCGATTACTCCGACAAATATTAGAATTACAATGGAAAATCATGTATATTAAATCTATTTGACAGGGCCATTTACCAAGGCAGATAAAGGAACTGTCTATAGCAAATTGGCTAATAGGATTTCCTAACAGGCTGCCAAAGACATTCGAAGCAAAAATGAAGGCACACTGACCTTGTGATTTAGGTTGGTAATTGAATGAGAGACAGGAGACAGTGTGGATATACGGAGTACTGTTGGATTGAATACATTGCCCGTCCTTAGGAGGCCCATGTTTTGCAGCCTAAAACTACTGATTTAGCTGAAGGAATAACATTAGATATCCAAGTTTGCACAAATTACTACGTATCATTCATACCAAGAGATATAGACTCGAGTAGGAGGAGGTAAACGCATAGTTTTTCGTTTATTCGTTTAGTTTAGAGATACAGCGTGGAAACAGGCCCTTCAGCACACATCGACCGACGACCACCTGTACACGAGCACTATCCTAAACACTAGGGAACATTTACAATTTTACCAAACCAATTAACCTACAATCTCGTGCGTCTTTGGAGTGTGGGAGGAATCGGAGCACCCGAAGAAAACCCACGCGGTCACGGGGTAAAGGTACAAACTCCGTACAGACAGCGCTCGTAGTCAGGATGGAACAGGGGTCTCTTGTGCTGCAAGACAACAGCTCTACCGCTGCACCACAGTGCCACCTAAACTAGGGTGCAGTAGAACATCAAGGATAGGCACAAGGTGCTGGACTAACTCAGGCAGCATCTCTGGAAAATGTTGATGGGTGTTAGAAACATAGAAAATAGGTGCAGGAGGAGGCCATTCGGCCCTTCGAGCCAGCACAGCCATTCATTGTAATCATGGCTGATCTTCCCCAATGAATAACCCATGCCTGCCTTCTCCCCATATCCCTTGATTCCACCAGCCCCTAGAGCTCTATCTAACTCTCTCGTAAATTCATCCAGTGACTTGGCCTCCACTGCCCTCTGTGGCAGGGAATTCCACGAATGCAATGTCTTGGGTCGGAACCGAGGAGAGTGGGACAACATACAATTAGTGTGAACGGGTGATTTATAGTTGGTGGGATACTAGACCTGTTTCCATGTTGCATCTCTAAAGCTCAAGCCAACACGACACAAAGTTGTACAAACTCAGGCATTATTTTTTTTTAAATCTTAACAGCCCCCACTTTCATCTATTTAATAAAATGGATACTTTTTAGAAATGCTAGAATGACAAAATAAAAATCAAGAAATTAAAAAAGGGGCAATATTCAAGATATTTTCATCTGCTTCTTCCTGCATACACAGGTAGCAATTGAAGAACGCACCCCCAGAGGGGTGGGCAGAGGAACAACTCCAGGACTGCTTGGAGTCTGTAGACTGGGCAATGTTCGAGGACTCGGCAACGGACCTGAATGAATACGCCACAGAGGTTACAGACTTCATAAGGAAATGTGTGGAGGACAGCGTTCCAACAAAAACCTTCCGAGTGTTTCCTAACCAGAAGCTTTGGATGAACCATCAGATCCGCATTCTTCTGAGGACCAGATCCCAGGCATTCAGGTCTGGCGATGCAGAGGTCTATAAGAAGTCCCGATACGGCCATCAAAAAGACCAAAAGGGACTTCTGCTCTAAGCTGGAGGATGAGACGGATGTCTCCAGATTCAAGCCCTGCCCAACTGTGGCAGGGCTTGAATGCCATCACCTCGTACAAGGCAAGATCAGGAGGCAGCTCAAACGACAGCGAAGCATCACTCCCCGACGAGCTCAATGCGTTCTACGCACGCTTTGATAGGGAGAACACTGATGTGCATTCCCGAGCTCCCATTCGCCGTGATGGTATTACAGTCACAGTGGCCAATGTCAGAAGACCCTTCAGGAGGGCAAACCCTCGTAAAGCGCCTGGACCTGATGGTATATCCGGTCGAGTTCTGAAGACCTGTGCAGACCAACTGGCGGGAGTTTTTTTGCGGACATTTTCAACCTCTCACTTCTGAGGTCTGAGGTTCCCACCTGATTTAAGAGAGCATAAATAATACCGGTGCCCAAGAAGAATAATGTCACGTGCCTCAATGACTATCGATCAGTGGCACTAACGGTAGCTGTGGTGATGAAGTACTTTGTTCTGGTGCGCATCAACTCCTACCTCCACCAGAACCTCGACCCACTGCAGTTCGCATATCGCCACAACAGGTCAACGGAGGATGCAATTTCACTGACTCTCCACTCTGCATTGGACCACTTGGACAATAAAAGCATTTACGTCAGGCTGTTGTTTATAGACTACAGCTCGGCGTTTAATACCATCATCCATTCCAAGCTGGTTACCAAGCTCACGGAACTGGGTCTCTGCGCATCCCTCTGCAATTGGATCCTCGACTTCCTCATCCACAGACCACAGTCTGTTCGAATTGGAGGAAATACTTCATCCTCAGTAACAATTAGTACGGGAGCACCTCAAGGCTGCGTGCTCAGCCTCCTGCTGTACTCACTCTATACCCATGACTGCGTAGCCGGTCATAGTGCGAACTCCATTATCAAGTTCACCGATGACACCATTGTTGTGGGACGTATCGCTGATGGGGACGAGTCAGAGTATAGAAGTGAGATCAACCGACTGACCAAATGGTGCCAGCACCAATAACCTGGCCCTCAACATCAGTAAAATCAAGGAACTGATTGTGGACTTTGGTAGGGGAAGGATGAGGACCCACAATCCTGTTCACAACTTTTTGTTGTCTATTTCGCTCCCGGACGTTCAAGTTGCCGAACCAGGCCACGATGCAACCAGTCAGAATGCTCTCTACCGTGCACCTGTAGAATTTTAGGAGAATCCTCTTTGACATGCTGAATCTCCATAATCTTCTCAGGAAGTAGAGTCGCTGATGTGCCTTCTATATAATTGCGTCGGTGTGCTGGGCCCAGGAAAGATCTTCGGAAATATGCACGCCCAGGAATTGATGTGTTTGATGGTGGAGTGGGTCAAAATAGACTACAAAAAGTTGTGACCACTGCCCAGTCCATCACCGGCTTTGACCTCCCCACCGTCGAAGGGATCTATCGCAGTCGCTGCCTCAAAAAGGCAGCAAAATCATCAAAGACCCACACCATCCTGGCCACTCACTCATCTCATCACTGCCGTCAGGAAGAAGGTACAGGAGCCTGAAAACTGTAACGTCCAGGTTCAGGAACATCTTCTTCCCTCCAGCCATCAGGCTATTAAACACAGGCAGCATCTCTGGATAGAAGGAATGGGTGACGTTTTGGGCCTTCCTTCTATCAAGAGATGCTGCCTGTCCTGCTAAGTTACTCTGGCATTTTGTGTCCATCTTTGGAGAAACTTATGTTTAAGAAGGAACTGCCCAAAACGTTGCCTATTTCCTTCGCCCCATAGATGCTGCCTCACCCGCTGAATTTCTCCAGCATTTTTGTCTACCTTTGGAGAAACTTAGATTGGATTCGCTGGAGAATCGGAGGTTGAGGGGAGACCTGATAAAATTATATAAAATTATAAGACTCGTAGATAGTCAGAACCATTTTTCCCCACAGGGTGGAAATGGTTTGACTAGAGGACATAACTTTAAGGGCAGGCAGGGAAAGTTTAAAGATGTTCGGGGCAAGTTTTTTTTTTTTTAAACAGAGAGTAGTGGGTGCCTGTAACACACTTTGGTGGTGTTTAAGAGGCATTTAGATAGACACATGGTTATGCAGGGAATTAGAAGGATATTGATCACACATCATTCATTCGCATGCATCAGAGATTAGTTTGCCTTGCACTAAACGTTATTCCTTTATCATGTATCTGTACATTGTAAATGGCTCGATTGTAATCATGTATTGTCTTTCTGCTGATTGGATAACATGCAACAAAACCATTTCACTGTACACTGTGACATTGAAGTGCCTCATGTTGATTTAGTTTAGTTTGCAGAAACAGGCCCTACACATGACAATAAACTATACTGAACAAACTTGGCACCGAGTTCAGCACAGACATTGTGGGCCGAAGGGCCAGTGCCTGTGCTGTACTCTCCATTCTTCTATGGTTTTCTACTATCTGCCAGGAACCACACATACTATTTGCGATCGACTGGGCTTATCTTCACTGGAGGGAATCTGGTAGAAACATATAAAATTCTTAAGGGATTGGACAGGCTAGATGCAGGAAAAATGTTCCCCATGTTGGAGGAGTCCAGAACCAGGGGTCACAGTTTAAGAATAACGTGTGGGCCAGAAGGGGGGCTACGTGAGGATGCTGTTCATAGACTACAATTCAGCCTTCAACATGATAGTCCCCACCAGACTGGCCGGGAAGCTAATGGAATTGGGGCTCAACACCTCCCTGTGTGCCTGGGTCCTGGACTTTCTCACCGCCAGGCCCCAGGTAGTCAAGATGGGAGGGAATACATCGAAGTCCCTCACCCTGAGCACAGGATTGCCCCAGGGTTGCGTCCTCAGCCCCCTATTGTACTCCCTGTACACACATGACCGTGTGGCTAGGTTCAGCTCCAACTCAATAATTAAGTTTGCTGATGACACTGTGGTGGTGGGCCTGATCTCAGACAACGATGAGAAGGCCTACCGGGAGGAGGTGACTGATCTAGCACTGGTGCCAGGATAACAGCCTCCGCTTGAACATCAAAAAAACGAAGGAGCTGATCATGGACTTTAGGAGGGCACATCATCCGAGGACGTACACTCCTTTGAGGATAAATGGGGATCCTGTGGATAGGGTGAACTGTTTTAAATATCTGGGAGTCCACATCTCTGAGGATATGACATGGGCATCACACGCCTCAGCACTCGTAAGGCAAGGCAGCGCCTTTACCACCTCAGGCAATTGAGGAAATTCAGAGTGTCTCTGAGGATCCTCCAGTGCTTCTACGCAGCGGCGGTGGAAAGCATCTTGTCCAGAAATATTACCATCTGGTTTGGGAATTACTCCGTCAAGGACAAGAAGGCTCTGCAGAGAGTAGTGTGTTCGGCCGAACGTATTATGGGAACTTCACTTGCCCCCCTGCAGGAACTATACATCAGGAGGTGCAACTCCAGAGCCAACAATATCATGAGAGACTCCTTCCACCCCTGCAACGGACTGTTCCAGCTGCTCCGGTCAGGCAAACACCTCCGTTGCCATACGGTGAGAACGGAGAGGTTGAGGAGTTTCTTCCCAGAGGCCATTCGGACTGTAAACGCCTATCTCACCAGGGACTAACTCTACTGAACGTTTTTCCTTCCATTATTTATTATGTAAAAGAATATGTGTGTTATGATTGTGTTTATAGTTTGTTTGGTTGTTTGTCTTTTGCACAAAGTCCGCGAGCATTGCCACTTTCATTTCACTGCACATCTCGTATGTGTATGTGACAAATAAACTTGACTTGATAAAGATGAGGAAAAACTTTTTCACCCAGAGAGGTGTGAATCTGTGGAATTCTCTGCCACAGAAGACAGTGGAGGCCAATTCACCGATGTATTCAAGAGCGAGTTAGATTTAGCTCTTAGGGCTAACGGAATCAAGGAATATGGGGAGAGAGCAGGAACGGGGTACTGATTCTGGATGATCAGCCATGATCATATTGAATGGCGGTGCTGGCTCCAAGGGACAAATGGCCTACTCCTGCACCTATTGCCTACGTTTCTATGTTTACACTTCCTAATATCTACAGCTTAATCTTTTTCGTCGATGATCAACTGCCTTCAATCCACGAACCGTCAGATAAATCTTCGCAAGAGGGATGTGATAAGTTAAGTCGCAAGCTAACGGGCAGCACAGCAGTTGAGTTGCTGCCTTACAGCACCAGAGACCCGGGTTCGATCCCGATGACTGTTACCCCATGACCTGCGTGGGTTTTCTCCATGATCTTCGGTTTCCTCCCACACTCCAAAGAATGACAAGTTTGTAAGTTAATTGGCTTTGTATAAAAATGTAAATTGTTCTTAGTGTGTGCGTGTGTGTGTGCATGTGCGCTGGCGTGTGTGTGTGTGCGCATGCGTGTAGGACAGCGTTAATGTGCGGGGATTGCTGGTCGGCGCGGACTCGGTGGGCCGTATGGCCTGTTTCCGCGCTGTTTCTCCAAACTAAACTAAACCAACATGAGGCACCTCAATGATCAGCAGAAGCCACCGCCTTGGCTGAATGTCCCAACAGCCCATCTACAGGGTGTCCTTGATCCTTCTCAGCACCCAGTGTTTCGGAAGATGGCACCTAATTAAAAGTGAAACCCTCAAAGTATTTTCTCCCAAACAAAGAATCTAATCTGACAAAACCATTCCTTGGAAATCACGGCTTTCTGTCAACTTGAAAACAACATCCTCTGCAGAATTAAAACCTGGTCCTAATAATTCATTACACAAAGGCATTTACTAATAATCGATTGTACTGTAGATGACATGTGCAAGTACCTTTAACATAGTGACCTCACCACTACTAACCACTCCCCATATCACAAGTATAATTACAACCTCCCCACCCACTGATCTCTCTCTAGTTCCCGTGACAGACCACGTACAGCTAGTGCAGTAATGTATGTACAGTATGAATAAACTGGAGTAAAGCCGCAGAGTGTAAATGACTCTTCTTTACATGTAAAGGTACATGCACATGTCATCTACAATTGTACCAAATGGGATTGGTATATTTTACTGCGCATCTGAATTGCATGGATATTTAAAGTGGAGTGCTCCTGTAGTGTCACAGACGGCTGTGGAGGCCAATTCAATGGATATTTTTAAGGCAGATTCACGGGTTCTTGATTAGTAAGGGTGTCGGGGGTTTCGGGGAGAAGGCAGGAGAATGGGGTTGGGCGGGAAAGATAGATCAGCCACGATAGTAGACTTGATGGGCCGAATGGCCTAATTCTGCTCCTAGAACTTACCAAAATGTGCTACTCCATCAACGAATTAAAACAAAACTACAAGGCATAGCAATGCTCAAAACCAACCTGTTGAGGCATCAGATACTCAGCAGTATGGCCCAGCTCCTCTGTGTGATTGGAATCAAAGAAAGTACTTTTGTAATACCCACAGCAATACTACTCTTTAATAATGTTTATTATGGATTCAAAGATGACTTGAGCTTTGGGCTGAGCTCAGGCACAGAGTACATGTACACCATGCGCAAGTGTTCAAAGTGCAGTGGCTCAAGACCACGTGCTGGTCGGTAAGGCCTGTTATTTATCCAAACCGTACCGTTAATCTTAGCAGCAGATTTAACGGGTTTCCAGTTAACTTTTTGTTTTGTTTAGTTTAGAGATACAGCACGGAAACAGGCCCTTCAGCCCACCGAGTCCGTGCCGACCAGTGATCCCCGCAGCCTAACATTATCCTACACACACACACACACTAGGGACAAATTTATATTTATACCAAAACAATTGACCTACAAACCTGTACGTCTTTGGAGTGTGGGCGGAAACAGAAGATCTCGGAGAAAACCCACGCATGTCACTGGGAGAACGTGCAAACTCCGTACAGACAGTGCCCGCGGTCGGGTTCAAACCTGGGTTTCTGGCGGTGGAAAGCAGCAATTCTATCTCTGCGCCACCTTGCCACCCAAACTTGCTTTAATTGAATTGATGTTTATATTTTAGACTTTCATTCTGGCTAACAGTGCAAGCAGATTTTAGGGGAGAAAAAAAAAAATAAGATGGGCTGATTTTTTTTTTTTTTAAAGTTAAAAAGAAAATAAAGGTTTTTTTTTCCCCCACAAAGGTTCCCGATGCCAAAGGAACACCAAAAATTAAATATATGCAGCAAAAATAAGGTGTCGATTCAAAAGGCTTCAAATCTTCATCGATATTGAAATGATATTAGGGTGTTGATTCTGTACACACGGTAAGACCGGTTCCAATAGACACGCGTGAAATAGTTGATGTAGGGGGAATAGTCCAGCTCAATCTCATGGCAGAATCGTCCATAGAGTGAGAAGGCATAGTTTGTGTCACTGTCATCTTCGTTATGGAGTATCTGCAACAGGAGACACAAAACACCAAAACCTCAGTTACCAACACTACTGAACAAAGAGGGAAGAGCAGAACAGCCAGAAACAAACCAAATAAACAGATATTAAATAAACTTACATCATGTATTGCCTTTCCGCTGAATGTCTAGCAAGCAACAAAAGCTTTTCACCTCACCTCGGTACACATGACAATAAATAAATCCCAAATCTCCAAAAAACAATTATGCAAAAGACCAAAACTATTTGCACGCAAATTATTTTCATTAAATGCACCAAAAAGAGATATTTTATTGTAAACTTCAAATTAGGTCTAATTTATTTATTCCCACCCCCCGCGCCAAACACATTTCATACCATTTTTGAATTAAAGACAACATATTTACAAAACATTATTCATTTTGCTTTAGAAATCACCATAAGCTCCGCTCTTGCAAGCTTTTTTTTGAAGCAGATAGTTTCACATTTCATTTGTCTTGCGTTTAATGGTTTGTGGATTATAAATTTGTGCTTCATCCTTACAACCTCCAACCCTAACAGGAAACAATCTGTCCTTGTTCATAACAGAGATATACACAAAAAGCTGGGGTAACACAGCATCTCTGGAGGAGGGTAACGGGTGACATTTCGGGTTGAGACTCTTCTTCGGACATCTTGCATCTTGCATCCCCTTTCTGGTCTTTCGAGAGCGAAAGGCGGGACCCGGCATAGGGGGCCAAGAATAGAGGGACCCATGGGGGGGGGGGGGTTGCCAACAAAGGGGGGGGGGGGGGCGTGTTGCTGAAAACAAAGGGGGGGTCAGTGGGGGGGGGGGGGAACAAAGGGGGATTCAGTGGGGGGGGGGGGGGGCACCAAGAACGCGGAAGGACCGGGTGGGGGCTGTCAAGAACAAAGGGGGGCACCAAGATCAAGGAAGGACCTGGTGGGGTCCGCCAAGAGCAAAGGGGGGCCCCAGCATGGGAGGGGGGGGGGGGGGGGGGGTGGGGGGCGCAGCATGGGAGGGAGCACCAAGAACAAAGCGGGGGGGGGGGGGGGGGGGGGGGTACAAGAACACGGGGGCACCAAGATCAAGGAAGGACCTGGTGGGGTCCGCAAAGAGCAAAGGGGGGCCCAGCGTGGGGGCCGCCAAGAGTAGAGGGGAGGGACCCAGCAGGGGCCACAGAGAACAAAGAGGGGCCCGGCGGGGGGGCTGTGTGATGGCAGGCCCGGATCGCCGCTGCGTGCAGAAGATAGAACAGCTCGATTCGCTTTTTGTAACATTGTCGGCGCCAGAAACATGACGACACAGCCTCGAGGAGGTCTGCTGTATGATTTTACCACGTTGTATGCAATATAAAACATTTCACTGTACCTCGGTACACGTGACAATCAAATATAATTGAATCAATAGTGAAGGTAAATACTGGAATTTATTTCCAGAGATTTGAAATTGAATAGTGATGATGTTTTATGAATGCCGCACTAAACCACAAAATGCCACACAAAATGTTGCCTTCTTACTTTGTAAACATGGAAGCCTTGAATAAAGTGACAAGAAGGTTTAGGGTTATGACAGTAGTGACTATAGAAATATTGGATGTCCAGTGTAGGAAGGAACTGCAGATGCTGGTTTAGACCGAAGGTAGACACAAGATCTTCCACCGGGTGGCGCCAGCAATGGTTGCCTCGCCAACAGTCTGCCTGTCACTTCCTACTTTGTTGTTTTTTAGTGCGTGTTAAATGTACGTTTTAGTGTTCTTTAGTGTGTTTTATGTGGGGGCGGGGACTTAAAAAAAAAAATCTCTTACCGCAGCGGAGATGCAATTTTTTTCTGTATCGTATCTCCGTCCGCACTGCGGCCTAACATCGTGGAGATGAGGCCTCTGCTGGAGACCGACCGGGAGCTCCAACAGCGGGAACCTGCAGGACTTAACATCACGGAGCCTGCGGGCATTAACATCGTGGAGCTCGCGGTTCCTGGTGGGAGACCGACTTCGGGAGCACCAAGCCGCAGGAGCTTCAACCGCCCCAACGCGGGAGCTTCGATCGCCTCGACTGCGGCTGGCTCGACTGACGCAACATAGTCACACAAAGGGTGGTGGGTGTGTGGCACGGTGGCACAGCGGTAGAGTTGCTGCCTTACAGCGAATGCAGCGCCAGAGACCCGGTTTCGATCCGACTACGGGTGCTGTCTGTACGGAATTTGTACGTTCTCCCCGTGACCTGCATGGGTCTTCAAGTTCAAGTTCAAGTGAGTTTATTGTCATGTGTCCCTGATAGGACAATGAAATTCTTGCTTCGCTTCAGCACAACAGAACATAGTGGGCATTTACTACAAAACAGATCACCATAATATAAATATATACACACATTAATAATCAGAGTTTTGTCCGAGCCAGGTTTAATAGCCTGACGGCTGTGGGGAAGTAGCTATTCCTGAACCTGGTTGTTGCAGTCTTCAGGCTCCTGTACCTTCTACCTGAAGGTATCAGGGAGATGAGTGTGTGGCCAGGATGGTGTGGGTCTTTGATGATACTGCCAGCCTTTTTGAGGCAGCGACTGCGATAAATCTCCTCGAAGGAAGGAAGGTCAGAGCCGTTGATGGACTGGGCAGTGTTTACTACTTCTCTGTCTTCTCCGAGATCTTCGGTTTCCTCCCACACTCCAAAGACGTACAGGTTTGTGGGTTAATTGGTTTGGTAAATGTAAAAATTGTCCCCAGTTTGTGTACAATAATGTCAGTGTGCGGGGATCGCTGGTCGGCGCGGACCTGCTGGGCCGAAGGGGCTAGTTTCCGCCCTGTATCTGAAAAAGGTGGTCGTTGAGGCAGGTACTATTGCAATGTTTAAGAAACATTTAGACTGGTACATGGATAGGACAGGTTTGGAGGGTTGTTGGCCAAACGCGGGCAGATGGGACTAGTGTAGATGGTCGGTGTGGGCCGAAGGACCTGTTTCCACACTGAATCACTCAATCCTCTTAACGAAGCAAAGAGTTGAGAAATAGATATGAAATAAACTTACATGGCCATTTGCAACGTCCACCAGATCCTTAACGCGGCAGCCTTTCACTGGACCCATATCATTACAAATTCCTTCTTCAATAATCACATAATCGGCTTTGTAGGACACGAGGATCATGTAGATATCTTCTGCAGATCTCCTGGAATAGACCTGGTAAATCTAGTGACAAAACAATACATTTTGTTTTTGGAAATGTCTTCATTTCAATTCACGCCATTATACTTTCAAGCAAAACTACAATCTTTCCACCTTCAATTCGGACAATGGCAATTCCTTTAGGGAGAACTTTCTAACGGGCTCTCGACTCTCAGTATTTCATCCAACTGGCAGCTGTTGATAAATGACTGTAGAAAATGTATTGTTATATTATTGAAGACCAGTGTCACAGTGAGGTATTGTGATCATCTAACAAACCTGTCACACCTACTGTTCTTATCGCTAGCCTTTGTTCCATCCATCAGGTCGGCACAGGTGCGTAGCAGGAGGGCTACTGCCTTACAATAGACAATAGGTGCAGGAGTAGGCTATTTGGCCCTTCACGCCATTCAATGTGATCAAGGCTGTTCATCCACAATCAGTACCCCGTTCCTGCCTTCTCCCCATATCCCCTGACTCCGCTATCTTTAAGAGCCCTATCAAGCTCTCACTTGAAAGTATCCAGAGAACTGGCCTCCACCGCCCTCTGAGGCAGAGAATTCCACAGACTCACAAGTCTTCGTGTGAAAAAGTGTTTCCTCATCTCCTTTCTAAATGGCCCTATTCTTAAACTGTGGCCCCTGGTCCCAACATCGAGAACATGTTTCCTGCCTCTAGCATGTCCAAACCCTTAATAATCTTATATGTAATAATCTTGTCCGGGAACATTACCATCTGGTTTGGGAATTGCTCTGCCAAGGACAAGAAGGCTCTGCAGAGAGTAGTGCGTTCGGCCGAACGCACTATGGGAACTTCACTCGCCCCCCTGCAGGAACTATACAACAGGAGGTGCAACTCGAGAGCAAATAAAATCATGGGAGACCCCTTCCACCCCTGCAACGGACTGTTCCAGCTGCTACGGTCAGGCAAACGCCTCCATTGCCATGCGGTGAGAACGGAGAGGTTGAGAAGGAGTTTCTTCCCAGAGGCCATTCGGACTGTAAACGCCTATCTCACCATGGACTAACTCTACTGAACGTTTTTCCTTCCATTATTTATTATGTAAAAGATAATGTGTGTTATGATTGTGTTTATAATTTGTTTGGTTGTTTGGTTGTTTGTCTTTTGCACAAAAGTCCGCGAGCATTGCCACTTTCATTTCACTGCACATCTCGTATGTGTATGTGACAAATAAACTTGACTTGACTTGTTTCAATAAGATCCCCTCTTTATCCACATTAAACTGCATCTTCCCACTCACCCAACGTGTCCAGGTCACCCTGCATTCTCACAGCATCCTCCTCACAGTTCACACTGCCACCCAGCTTTGTGTCATCTGCAAATTTGCTAATGCTACTTTGAATCCCCTCATTTAAATAATTGATGTATATTGTAAATAGCTGCGGTCCCAGCACCGAGCCTTGTGGTACCCCACTAGTCACTGCCTGCCATTCTGAAAGGGACCCGTTAATCCCTATTCTTTGTTTCCTGTCTGCCAACCAATTTTCTATCCATGTCAGTTTTCTATCCATTACAGCGCCACAGAACCGGGTTCAATCCCGACTATGGGTGCTGTCTGTACGGAGTTTGTACATTCCCCCAGTGAGATGTTTTCGGTTTCCTCCCACACTCCAAAGTCATACGGGTTTATAGGTTAATTGGCTTGGTGGAAATGTAAATTGTCCCTAGTGTGTAGGGTAGTGTTAATATGCGGGGATGCAGCACTCTGCGTTTCCCTGTTCAGTCAGATTTACTGCATCGTAACCAGATACGGCCATGGCCATTGGAGACCTTTCAACTATCTTTAATCGGACTTCAATGTTATATCTTTGCACTAAATAATGTATCCTTTATCTGTGCACTGTGGATGGCTTGATTGTATTCTTGTATATTTCTTTTGACTGGATAAAACGCAAACCAAAGGACCCCCTATTGTGTAGGATAGTATTGTGATGGTATTTTGTTGTTTCACATGCTTGATCAATGGTGTTTTATCATTAATGTTTTATTATTATTAATGTTTAGTGTTTTCTGAGATTCATAGCTGTCACTGTATGTCATGTTGTTACTTGTGGGCGGAGCACCAAAGCAAATTCCTTGTATGTGAATACTTGGCCAATAAACCTACTTACTTACTAGTAAGTGCGAGTGTATGAGCATCACAGGTCAGATTGGACCCAGTGGGTTGAATGGCCTGTTTCCATGCTGTATCTTTAAACTAAACCCACCTTATAAAGGTGGGGGTGGAGAGGGTGCATAGGATGTTTACCAGAACGCTGCCTGGATTAGAAGGCATTAGTTATAAGGAGAGTGTAGGAACATCGAAGATAGACACAAAATGCTGGAGTAACTCAGCGGGACTGCTGAATCTCAGTTGTATTCTAACCGAGAACATAAACTATACTTGATCAATGCTCCTCACTTTAGCATTGAATAGTTTAGTTTAGTTTAGAGATACAGTGCAGAAACAGGCCCTTCGGACCACCGAGTCCATGCCGACCAGCGATCCCTGCACATTAACACTATCCTGGGGTGGGAGATTGCATTCGTTGAAACAGGGCGGACCATGTGAAGGTTGCAATCAACCTGGCGTGCACAGTCAAATAAGATCAAATAGAATAAGTTGTCTTACAACTTTAGATTGTGCATGCCATACGCAAGAAGAAGAACACTATCCTACACACACTAGGGGCAATTTACACATCCACCAAGCCAATTAACCTGCAAACCTGTACGGCTTTCGAGCGAGGGAGGAAACCCGAAGATCTGTACGTCCTCCCCGTGACGGCGTGGGTTTGCTCCCAAACTCCGTACAGACAGCACGCACCCGTAGTCGGGATGGAACCCGGGTCTCCGGTGCTGCCAGCGCTGTAAGGCAGCAACTCCACCCTGCCGAATAGTGATGTTAGTCTGCACGGGGGCAAAAGGGTGAGGCAAACATGGGTTCATCTGGTGGCTCGGTAACAGGGTAAAAGAGTCCCGCGTGAAGTGAGGTGCAGCGTGACGAGCCTCAATGAAACACTCACCTCCTCTGTCCGCTTCCTCATATCTTTATCTGAATAGAGAGGGTGCGTGGTCACCGTTCGCCCGGTGCACAGCTTCACCGTGCCCATAAGCTGCATACTGCCCGCAAATACTGCGGCCGTCGGAGTTTGTCTTCTAGGTGAAAAGGTCATGATCAGGATTTTATTTTGTCTTTCCGCTGACCGGTTAGCTTGCAACCAAAGCTTTTCACTGTACGTGACGATAAACTAAACTGAACTTCAAGTACAGAAGTGTTCAAACATACAAACATTGAATATTGGTGTAGTAGGCCATTCGGCCCTTTGACCCAGTACCACCATTCAATATGGTCATGACTGATCATCCAAATTCAGTACACTGTTCCTGCTTTTGCCCCCATATCCCTTGATTCCATTAGCCTCAAGTGCTCTCCCAACACTCTCTTGAAAACATCCAGTGAATTGGCCTCCACTGCATTCTGTGGCAGAGAATTACACAGAGTAACAACTCTCTGGGTAAAAAAGTTTTTCCTCTTCTCAGTGAATAATGGCCCACCCCTTACTCTTAAACTGTGACCCCTGGTTCTGGACTCTCCCAAAATAGAAGCAAAGCCAACCGTAACCTTTCATAAACCAGCACCTTGTGTCGGCAAACTGGTAGAGTTGCTGCTTTACAGCGCCAGAGACCTGGGCTCGATTCCGACTACAGCTGCTGTCTGTTGTGTTAGTACGTTCTCGCTGTGACCATGTGGGCATTCTCTGGGTGCTGCCCCACTCCAAAGACCGACAAGCTTGTAGGCTACTAGGCTTCTGCAAAATTGTATATTGTCCCTAGCGTGTGGGATTGTGTTGGTGTATGGGGTGATCACTGGTTGGTACTGACTCGGTGGGCCAAAGGGGCCGTTTCCACGCTCTGGATCTCTGGAGTCTAAAGTAAAGTCCTTGTAGCCACGTGGGATCTCTCCGATCCTCCACTTTCTTCCCACATCCCCAAAGACGTCTGGGCTTGAATGTCAATTAGCTTCTGTAAACTGACCCTCGCGCGTTCAGGGGGCAGATGAGAAAATGGGAGAACATAAAACCAGCATGAAAGGGTGATCGACGGTCAGCATGGACCCCGTGGGAGGAAGGGCATGTTTCCACGCTGTGTCTCATAGAAACATAAACATAGAAAATAGGTGCAGGAGGAGGCCATTCGGCCCCTCGATTCATTGTGATCATGGCTGATGGTCCCCAATCAATAACCCGTGCCTGCCTTCTCCCCATATCCCTAGATTCCCTAAAGCTCTATCTAACTCTCTCTTCAATCCATCCAGTGACTTGGCCTCAACTGCCCCCTGTGGCAGGGAATCCCACAAATTCACAACTCTCTGGGTGAAATTTTTTTTTCTCACCTCAGTCTTAAATGGCCTCCCCTTTATTCTAAGACTGTGGCCCCTGGTTCTGGACTCGCCCAACATTGGGAACATTTTTCCTGCATCTAGCTTGTCCAGTCCTTTTATAATTTTATACGTTTCTATAAGATCCCCCCCCCCCTCATCCTTCTAAAATCCAGTGAACACAAGCCTAGCCTTTTCAGTCTTTCCTCATATGACAGTCCTGCCATCCCAGGGATCAATCTCGTGAACCTACACTGCATTGTCTCAATCACAAGGATGTCCCTCATAGAAAACGAAACTGACACCTGCTTCCTTTGCCACCAATTCAATTTCCAGAAAATTGATAAGATTTTCAAGAAAACTCCAGTCAGTGGCCGAGGAGAAAAACAACAAAGCTCATACGTTTCAGTAAGGAACAAATACACAAATCTGTATTGGTTGAACGGCTTAAAATTTCTCTTGGGGATAGCTTAAAGTGGTTCACATGCAACTCAAAGTGCAATGTAGCAAAGCATTCTGCCACTTGCTTATCCCCTTACATAATAGACGTTCGTATCCCCGTAACATCAGACAGGTCGCATGTTAAAAGGAGAGAAAGAGAGAGAGAGAAAGAGAAAGGCAAAATGCACCATCCAGGCATTTTCAAAAAGGATAGTCTTCCATTAGCATGAAGATCAAAATTATGGAAATAAGTTGGAATCCTATTTAAAATCCTCTGCCTCCCAGCCAATCCTCAGAGAAAACATTTTAGCAGAGGGATGGTGCCCTTAAATAAAAGTTAGATTCAATTAACAGCATAACAAATTGCTTATGCAAACATTATGCTAAATGGCTCCAAAACATAAAAAGAGTTTGTCACTCATATAGGCTATCTGAAAATAAAATCAGAAAAATAATTTTTGAAATCAGTTCATTAATTTACTTTCGTTTAGTTTAGAGGTATCATGTATTGTCCGCTGACTGGTTAGCACGCAACAAAAGCTTTTCACTATACCTCGGTGGCACGTGACAATAAACTAAACTCAGATACTGCGCGGAAACATTCGGCCTACTGAGTCCGTGCTGACCAGAGATCCCCACACACTAATACCATCCTACACATACTAGGGACAATTTACAATTTTATCAAGCCAATTAGCCTACAAACCTGGAGGCCTTTGGAGTGTGGGAGGAAACCGAAGAAAACCAATGCGGTCACGGGGAGAATGTACAAACGCCGTACAGACAGGTAGAGAACATTCTGACTGGTTGCATCGTGGCCTGGTTCGGCAACTTGAACGGCCAGGTGCGAAATAGACAACAAGAAGTTGTGACCACTGCCCAGTCCATCACCGACTTTGACCACCCCACTGTCGAAGGGATCTATCATAGTCGCTGCCTCAAAAGGGCAGCCAAAATCATCAAAGACCCACACCATCCTGGCCACACACTCATCTCACCACTGCCATCAGGAAGAAGGTATAGAAGCTTGAAAACTGTAACGTCCAGGTTCAGGAACATCTTCTTCCCTACAGCCATCAGGCTATTAAACACCATGAATAAGCTCTGAGCTCTGAACTGCAAAAGACTATATTATTATTGCACTATATTTGTTATTTATTGAACTTTTTCTTTTTTTTCTCTTCCCCCGTTATGTACTATGTTTACATATTCACATATTCTGTTGTGCTGCAGCAAGTAAGAATTTCATTGTCCCATCCCGGACATATGACAATAGAACACTCTTGACTTGACAGCACCCGTATTCAGGATCACACCCAGGTCTCTGCCGCTGTAAGGCACCAAATCTACCGCTGCATCACTGAGCCACCCCCGTTCAAAAGTAGTTCAAAATAAGCGATTCAATATTCCCTGCAAGTTATTTCAGGTTTCAAGATTAATATTCCAAGTGACTGAAATGACTTGAATTGAAAACCTTTCACTGGTCTGTCCAGCTGTTAGCAGTCACAGTGGGTAGATAATGCAATTATTTTGGCTCTTAGACAAGGCGAGATAACATGGTGTAAATGCTTAGTAATGTGCTGCTTTCATGACAAAGTGGAAAGGCAGGCAGCAAATTAAAACAACTATACACCAAAGCTGGAAGCATTCAAGTGAAAGTTGCCGAATCCAGCTGTATGGAGAGTAGGATCTGGTGAAGAGGTACAATTGTGCCCAGTGGCCTCGTCGCTCCAAGCAGGGCACGTGCCAGAGAACTG
The DNA here is from genome assembly GCF_028641065.1 of Leucoraja erinaceus. Lineage (NCBI taxonomy): Eukaryota > Metazoa > Chordata > Chondrichthyes > Rajiformes > Rajidae > Leucoraja > Leucoraja erinaceus. The sequence goes on along the minus strand of NC_073380.1, from coordinate 12,486,346 downwards.
TGACAGATAATCCCTTTGTCTACCTGAACAAGCAGCTTATACTTAATACACAGTGTACAGCTCTCCATCTGACTTCGGTAACAAGTGAAAGTTTACCGTCTGCCACAAAAGATTGGGTTAAATCCATGTTGCATTCAAAAAGTGGTAATTATATCCGCATTAGTAACAGAGAAACATAGAAAATAGGTGCAGGAGTAGGCCATTTAAATGTCAGCACCGCCATTCAATATGATCATGGCTGATCATCCAAAATCAGTACCCCATTCCAGCTTTCTCCCCCATATCCCTCGATTCCCTTAGCCCTAACAGCTAAATCTAACTCTAAGAGTAGCAAACAAATGACTCACATTTACATTTAGTTTAAAGATATCGCGTGGAAACAAACCTCGTGGCCGCACCGACCAGCGACCAGCGAACTTTGGGAGGAAACCGAAGTTCTCAGAGTAAAAACCCACATGGGTCACGGGGAGAACGTACAAACTTCGTACAGACAGCGCTTGTAGCCAGGATCGATCCCGGATATCTGGCACTGTAATCGCTGTAAGGCAGCAACTCACCCGCTGCGCTGCCCGTAAATAAATTACTTAAACTTGCATTGACTTATTAATCCAAATTCCCTTAATATGTCCTGTTATTGGCTTGCAAACCATAGTGTTCTTGAAAGTATTTAGTCTCCACATATGATAGAAATCAGCTACAGTAGAAATTATTCCTTACAAATATGGTTTGCTCGTTTCCCCCCCCCTTCACTTGGATGGCACGGTGGCACAGCAGTAGAGATGCTGCTTTACAGCGCCAGATATCCGGGTTCGATCCTGACTACGGGTGCTGTCCGTATGGAGTTTGTACGTTCTCCCCGTGACCTGCGTGGGTTCCCTCTGGGTGCTCCGGTTTCCTCCCACACTACAAAGATGTACAGGCTGTGTGCTACCCAAGCAAAATATGAGGTGTTGTTCCTCCAATTTGCGCTGGGCCTCACTCTGACAGTGGAGGAGGCCCAGGACAGAAAGGTCAGTGTGGGAATGGGAAGGGGAGTTAAGGGGCTGTCCCACTGCGGTGACCCAGTTGGCGAATTTAGAGGAGTTTAGGAGAGTTTGAAAAAATGTTATGTAGAAGACCTCCTTCGACTATGTTGAAGACTAGCTTCGACTAGCTACGGGAAAATTGGACACCGAATAGTGGAGAGTGAAGACGACCTCCTTCCACCTCCCTTCGACTATAATGATGACTATCTACGACTACCTTCGACTACCCTCGATTACCTACGACTGACATGCCGACCTACTACGACTAAACCTACGAGTAAAAAAAAGTATCGATTTTTTCCATGGCGATATATTTTTACTCGCGGGCATTTTTCAACATGTTGAAAAATACGCCGCGACCTAGCTGAGGCCTCGAGTACGCGGGGACTACTCTCGAGCATGAAGGAGAGTAACAAAGACCTCCTAGGACCTCGTGTTGACCATGCTGTGGGTACGAGTCGAGGGCAAACTCTTCTAAACTCGCCAATTAGGTCGCCACAGTGGGACAGTCCCTTTAAAGTGTTTGGAAACTGGGACACACTACACACTGTACTGTTCTACGTTCTAGAAATAATTTAGATAATAATATACAAGGCCACATAATCAAATTTCTCAGCAGAATAAGACTAAATGACTTTTGAGGGAAGAAAACAGACATTGTAGGGTTCTATCCCCGACAATTTGGGAGTTGATGGGTGATTTCAACGAAGCATCCAAGATAATAAAGGCTTGAAGGATACAAGCATTGAACTGGATGAATGGAATGCAAAAATCTGTGATCTAACATCATTCAATTTTTATGTGCAGGAAGGAACTGCAGATGTTGGTTTATAACGAAGATAGACACAAAGTGCTGAAGTAACTCAGCAGGACAACCAGCATCTCTGGAGAAAAGGGAAAGCATTTTTAATTGGTTTTTGCAATCTAAAATTCAGAAGCCCAGAAGCACAAACTTCGTCTTCTTCTTGCGAATGAAACATAAGCCAAAGGAATAGTTAGATCTCAAGCCGGGTGTTGAGCAGCCAGGTTGTTGTCTCAGCGTCAATGTCTGCCAGGCCCTGAGCTCCATTTGGTGGGTGGTAGAGTTGTGAGACTAGAGGCTAATATTTAAATGAAATTGAGAAACACATCTACATTCAAAGGGTGCTAGAGATGTGAAACACTTTATCCACAAACAGCAACTAATGCAAGGTCAATTTTTAATCTAGACTGATGGATCTTCATAACCAAACACCTCAGGAGGTACAGAGCAACTGCAGACATGTGGAATTAGGTGGGACAGGCAGGAAGAGTCAAGTCAAGAGAGTTATATTGTCATGTGTCCCAGATAGAATAATGAAATTCTTACTTGCTGCAGCACAGCAAAATATGTAAACATAATACAAACCAGAAGATACAAGTTCAGTGTGTCTATAGACCATATATACACAATAAATTAACAGATATAGTGCAATAATAATAATAATAATAGATTGATATTGTTCCAAGCTTATTTAATGTTGTGTTTAATAGCCTGATGGCTGTGGGGAAGAAGTTGTTCCTGATCTGGATGTTACAGATTTCAAGCTCCTGTACCTTCTTCCCAAAGGCAACGGCGAAATGAGTGAGTGGCCAGGATGGTGTGGGTCCTTGATGATGTTGGCAGCCTTTTTGAGGCAGCGACTGCGATAGATCCCTTCGATGGTGGGGAGGTCAGAGCCGGTGATGGACTGGGCAGTGTTTACTACTTTTTGTAGTCTTTATCGCTGCTGGACGTTCAAGTTGCCGAACCAGGCCACAATGCAGCCAATCAGTATGCTCTCTACTGTGCACCTGTAGAAGTTCGAGAGACCCTTCAATCTTCAGACATTAGTCTGAAGAAGGGTCTCGACCTGAAACGTCACCCATTCCTTCTCTCCAGAGATGCTGCCTGTCCCGTTGATTTACTCCAGCTTTTTGTGTCTATCTTTGATTTAAACAAGCATCTGCAGTTAGCTCCTACACATGTGGAATAGGCCACAGTTAAACCATGCCCTGACTGAATGGCTCAAATAGTATGCCCCTGTTCAAGAATACCATAATTTGCAATATCTTAAAATTTTGAATTTGTTAACAAATTAATTAGTTGTTAGTTTTAGAGATACAGCTTGGAAACAGGCCCTTCGGCCCACCGAGTCCACCTGAACACTAGTTATATCTACACACTGGGGACAATTTACAGAAGCCAATTAACCTACAAACTTGCACGTGTGGGAGGAAACTGGAGCACCCGGAGAAAATCCACGCGGTCTCAGGGAGAACGAACAAGCTCCATGCAGACAGCACCTGTAGTCAGGATTGAACCCATGTCTCTGGCACTGTGAGGCAGCAACTCTACTGCTGCGCCACCGTGCCGCTCTGAGATTCACGATACCATTGTCACTGACACTTGCCCATTGGAGCTTGGTGGACAGTGCGAATCCAAGCTCCCCAGCACAGACTTTAAAAAATAAAATTGTAGGAATGTAACAACTTACTTGATCCAGTTCATCAGCTCGACAGTATCTGAATCATAAAACTCCTGCAGCTCAGACAGCTCGCTCATTACATCTGGAAAGAACTGAAGTTCAAGTAATATTACAACTTAAACATATAGAGTTCAGCAAAACAAACAGAAGCAAGTGTAAAGTTCATGCTCATAATAGGAGCAAAATTAGGTCATTCAGCCCATCAAGTCTACTCCGCCATTCAATCATACCCGATCCATCTTTCCCTCTCAACCCCATTCTCCTGCCTTCTCTCCATAACCCCTGACACCTGTACTAATCACAAATATATCTATCTCTGCCTTAAAAATATCCACTGACTTGGCCTCCACAGGCCCAGCTCAGCCTGTGGACTTTGGAAGCCGCGGTTTCCGGTAGAAAGCGGCAGATTCGGAGGCTCTGGGCCGCTGAGAGTGTTCGAGGGCCTGAAACATCGGGCCTGTAACGGCGACTGCGGAGGCGTCAATAGGCCCCGAACACGGGTGAACAGAGGAAGAGGACTAAACTTTGGTGCCTTCCCTCACAGTGGGAAACGTTGATTCCGCTGTGGGGGGGGATGTGTTTTACGTTTTATGTTAAATTATAAAGTGTTGTGTTTATCTTATTTGTGTGCTGCATGGTAACTCAAATTTCACTGCACCAGTTGGACAATAAATGCCCTTTGTCCTTCTGTGGATACGACTCTGGCATAGAGGCATGATTTTAGCATAGTTAACCTTCTCCAGAAGGCAATGGTGTAACAAAGGCATCAGAATTTCTTTAAAGAGAGCAGGTACAAGACACTAAAAAATGTGTAGTTCATTAGGTCATGTCATAGGAGCAGAACTAGTCCAAATGTGGCCAAAAATCTTAATACAGAATGAGGGGGGTCCCCATTGAAACGCACTGAATAGTGAAAGGCTTGGATAAAGTGGATGTGGTTAAGGTCATAGGTGATGGGAGAAGAATTAGGCCATTCGCCCCATCGATTCTACTCCGCCGTTCAATCATGGCTGATCTATCTCTCCCTCTCAACCCCATTCTCCTGCCATCTCCCTAGACAGGTTATTCAACTGTATCACAGCAGAGGGACAAAGATTCCAAGGTGTGTAGGAAAAAACTGCAGATGCTGGTTTAAATCGAAGGTAGACACAAAATGCTGGAGTGACTCAATTGGACAGGCAGCATCTCTAGAGAGAAGGAATGGGTGACGTTTCGGGTCGAGAACCTTCTGTCCAAAGAAGGGTCCGACATGAAACGTCATCCATTCCTTCTCTCCAGAGATGCTGCCTGTCCCGCTGAGTTACTCCAGCATTTTGTGTCCACCAAAGAGTCCAAGGTGGTGCCCAAACCAGGCGGCTCTGTGCGCGAGTCATAGAAGTGGATCTGTAATCACTCTTTACAGTCGCTCCACTATATTACATCTCTACTCCCACAGCAGCATTTCGAGCTTTAACTTGTTCATCTCCTCTCTACCATCCACCCCACTGGAGACCAAACTATCTTTAACTGGACTTTATCTTGCACTAAATATTATACCCTTTATCACAGAAACATGGAAAATAGGTGCAGGAGTAGGCCATTCGGCCCTTCAAGCCAGCACCGCCATTAAATAAGATCATGGCTGATCATCCAAAAGCAGTACCCCATTCCTGCTTTTTCCCCCACATCCCTCAATTCCGTTAGCCCCAAGAGCTAAATCAACTTTCTCTTGAAAGCATCCAGTGAATTGGCCTCCACTGCCTTCTGTGGCAGAGAATTCCACAGATTCACAACTCTCTGGGTGAATTCCACAGATTCACAACTCTCTGGGTGAAATTTTTTTTCCCATCTGTGAATCTGTGGAACATCAGAAGGCAGTGGAGGTCAAAAAATAGTTGTTGCCCACGCAGTCATGTACCTGCACACTGTAAATGGCTCAATTGTAATCACGTATGATCTTTCCACTGACTGGTTAGCACGCAATAAAAGCTTTTCACTGTACCTCAGTACACGTGACAACAAACTAAACTATAACTCAAACAATTGGGGAGTTCAGGCAAGAATACGTGACTAATGCAAATAGAAACATCTCCTTTTTGTAAGTAATTGGGTGCATCCGATCCAAAGCTGTCCATTGCTAAAAGCAATGCAGGTTTTCTTGCAATCTTAAGCAAGCCCACTGTCTCCATCCGCAGTTTCCCAATCTGCAATGTACTTTCAACAGGATTATATATTGCTATATAACACATTGCAGCTGGTAGAGCTGCTGCCTAACAGTGCTAGAGCCCCAGGTTCGATCTTGATCTTGGGTTCTATTTGTGTGGAGTTTGCATGTTTTCCCTTTGACCATTTGGGTTTAGTTTAGAGATACAGCGCAGAAACAGGCCCTTCGGCCCACTAGGTCCACGCCGACCAGCGATCTCCGCACATTAACACTATCTACAAATGCGAGGGTCAATTAATTTTACACATACATCGAGCCAATTAACCTACATCCCTACAAACTCCGTACAGACAGCACCCGTAGTCAGGACCGAACCTGGGTCTCTGGTGCTGCGAGTGCTGTAAGGCAGCAACTCTTCCTCTGCGCCGTCTTCAAGACATGTGGATTCGTAGGTACGTAGGAAATGGATGAGAAAATAGTGCATCGTAGAACTAGTGTGAACGGGTGATCAATCGATTGGAATATGGAGAATGGAAAAATGTCCATTGGCCCACCGGGTCCACACCAGCCACCGATCACCCATTCACACTAGTTCTATGTCCGTTCCCTACAGGAGGGGCTATTTACAGGGGGCCAATTAACCTAAAAACTGCAGGTCTTTGTGAAGTGGGAGGAAACCGGAGCACTCGGAGGAAACCCACATGGTCACGGGGAGAACGTGCACACTCCACACAGACAGAACCCGGGTCTGTGGTGCTGCGAGGCAGCGGCTCTGCCGGCTGTGCCACCGCGCCGCTCAATGGTCAGGGTGGACTCGGCAGTGTTACCATGCTGTATCGGCAAAACTAAAACGCTATTCTCATACAACACAATAATCTCAAAAGCCCTGGAATATTCAGCCAGCGGTAAAATAGGAACGCTTGCCACCGGCTTTGGAGGAAGGTTTATTTACAGGATGTAAAGAAATCTGTGGCAAGAATGTGGCGATCCCGACTACGGGTGCTTGTCTGCACGGCGTTTGTACGTTCTCCCCGTGACCCGCGTGGATTTTCTCCGAGAACTCCAGTTTCCTCCCACACTCCAAAGACGTACTAGGTATGTAGGTTAATTGGCTTGGCATAAATGTAAATTGTCCCGTGTGAGTGTGTGTGTGTAGGGTAGTGTTAATATGCAGGGATCGCAGGTCGGCGCGGACTCAGTGGGCCGAAGGGCCGCACTGTACCTCTGTGTATCTCTGTAAGAATGTGCCTGGAAGATGGAGCATGCAATGGCCTTTTATTATAGAAAAGAAAAAAAGATGAATTGAACAAAATTCAATTTCACACAGAGGAGATCAAGCTTGTGATTCTTCCAGGTGAAGTCATGTCAATCGTGAAATTAGACCAGGCACTAATTGGCTGCGATTCTTGTAAAGTGCATCTGCTCCTTAAATAATTAATTTAACAGAACATCAGGGCTGCTACCAAAGTCCAAGAGTGTGCTACAACTGACAGGGATACTTGGTCATTTTCTTGTCGAGATCCTACCTTTGGAACGGCCGTCGAGAGAAGTGTGGAAAATGTGGTCAAAAATCCGACGGTAATAAGTGATAGGAACAGAATTAGGCCATCCGGCCCATCAAGTCAACTCCGCCATTCAATCATGGCTGATCTATCGCTCCCTCCTAACACCATTCTCCTGCTTTTTCCCCATAACCCCTGACATCCGTACATTACTCTTACATTAATACAGGATGCCACATTACTCATCTGAAAGCCTGGTTAGTTTAGTTTAGTTTGGAGATACAGCACAGAAACAGGCCCTTTGGCCCACCGAGTTTGGCTCTTGGGCCCGGCGATCCCCATACACTCGCACGATCCTCCACACTACGTTCCCTCATTTGTACGTTCTCCCCATGATCTGTGTGTGTTTTCTCAGAGATCTTCGGTTTCCTCCCACACTCCAAAGATGTACATGTTTGTAGGTTAATTGGCTTGGTATAAATGTGAAATTGTCTCCTGTGTGTGTAGGATAGTGTTAGCGTGCGAGGAATCGCTGGCCGGTGCGGTCTCGGAAGGCCGAAGGGCCTGTTTCCCTGCTGTATCTCTAAACTAAAGCCAAACTAGGGACAATTTACAATCTTTACTGAAACCAATTAGCCTACAAACTTGTGCGTCTTTGGAGTGTGGGAGGAAACCGGAGATCCCGGAGAAAACACACGCAGGCCGGGGGAAGAACATGCAAACTCCGTACATACAGCACCCATAGTCAGGATTGCACCTGGGACTCCGGCGCTGTAAGGCAGCAACTCTACCGCTGTGCCACCGTGCCACCCGTACTATGTCCATACCCATCCAGTACCTGGACAAGGTATGGCTGGAAGCTGTGGGAAACCTGTACTTGGACATAGACCCAAGTCCTAAAGGGCCTGTCCCACTTGCGCTTCATGTCGCAGGGTGATGCCTGTATGGTCGTGAATAGTCGCCCAAAGAGTCTTACCTTGTTCTGGACGCCGCTGGATTTTCAACATGTTGAACATTTTTGGCGACCTGCTGCGACTATGACGGGTGCAGGCAAGTCGCCGGATAAAAAAATTGCATAAAAGGCCCTGAATCCACACTGAGTGACTAGTAATGCTGTACAATGCCTTATATAATGCAAAGTAGTATCACCTCTGAAGCAACTATATCGGGGCACTGTGAACACTTTTTATGTTTTATGTATTGTTTTTAAATAGAAAATAAAATCATAGTTCATAAGTCTTAGGAGCAGAATTAGGCCATTCTGCCTTCTCCCTATAACCCTTGCCACCCTTACTAATAAACAATCTGTCATTCTCTGACTAACACTTTTTTTTTAACTAGTACGGGTGTCAGGGTTTCTGGAGAAAAGGCAGGAGAATGGGGTTAAGAGGGAAAGATAGACCAGCCATGATTGAATGGTGTAGACTTAATAGGCCGAATGGCCGAATTCTGCTCCGAGAAGATGTGAACTTAGGTAAAATGGCCTCCACAGCCGTTCATGGTAATGAATGCCACAGATTCACCACTTTGTGACTAAAGAAATTCCTCCTCACCTCCTCATGTCCTTTTATTATGAGGCTGCACCCTCTAGTCCTAGACTCTCCCACTAGTGGAAACATCCTCTCCACGTCCACTCTATCCAAACCTTTAACTATTCGGTATGTGAAGTGGGCGCATGTGCGCATGTGCGGAGCTCTTCTAGTGTGTGCGCATGCGCAGGACATTTCTAGAGTGTGCGCATGCGCGGGACGTTTCAGGAGTGCGCATGCACAGGACATTTCGGGAGTGTGCGCATGTGCAAAGTATTTCGGGCGGGAAAAGCCTGCAGAATCAGCCATGTTTGCCAGACGTTTCTGAGTTTGTGTATTGCAGAAATAAGTTGCTTAAAGCTTAAATAAAGTTAAGTTAATTACAAGTAGTGAAAGTTTCATTTATCTCACAACAGTATGTTTCAATGAGGTACCCCCTCATCCTTCTAAACTCCAGTGAGTGCAGGCCCAGTGCTTTCAAAAGCAACCAGTGCCATCCTAGTTTTTAAATAATATGTAATAACTTGATTGTTTTCCTGTGCATTCTTCGGGAACGCTTCTGACCCGTTTGGCTATTCAGTTTAAAATCGTACACCGGTCAAAAGGTTTCCACATTTCTCAAATTCCACTCACAAAATGCCTCTCCTTAAAACAAGACAAAAAGTGGAAGGGTGAAGATTTTGGGGGAAGGAAACCAAGAGCATGACAAATGGGAGCTGCCGAGAGGTGAGCAATGAAATTTGGAGATGATCATAGATCAGCCATGATTGAAGGGTGTAGTACACTTGATGGGCCGAATAGCCTCACTCTACTATTACTGTTTGTTAGGACCGCCACTCTCTAGTTGCTGAGTGGATGGTTCAGTTGATAACAGCTGGGAAGAAACTGTCTCTGTGTCTGGAGGTGTGCATTTTCACACTTTTGCACCTCTTGCCGGATGGGAGAGGGGAGAAGACGGAGTGGCAGTGGATGAGATTGGTCCTTGATTATGCTGGTGGTATTGCTGAGGCAGCAGGAAGTGGAGATGGGGGTCAATGGAAGGGAGGTTGGTTTGCATTATAGCCCTTGTTTTCAAAGTCCTTAAGACAATATTTGCCTCTCGCTATCAATTCCTTCAAATTTAGATACCTGCATTCTTCCAGTTCCAATGGAGGGGTGTGTGGGAAGGAACTACAGGTGCTGGTTTGCACTGAAGATAGAAACAAAATGCTGGAGTAACTCAGCGGGACAGGCAGCATCTCTGGAGAGAAGGAATGGGTGACGTTTCGGGTTGAGACCCTTCTTCAGCCCAGGGTCTCGACCTGAAACGTCACCCATTCCTTCTCCCCAGTGGAGGACAGCAAATATCTAAAATTGAAAGAAATTAGAGGGAGAGGCAAATATTGTGTAAGGAATATGAAAAATAAGGATGAGATTGATTAGTGCAGGTGCCAGGGGTCATGGGGAGGAAAAATGGGTTAGATGGGGAGAGAGATAGATCAGCCATGATCGAAAGGCAGAGTAGACTTGATGGGCCGAATGACCTATTTCTGCTCCTATCCCTTATGACATGAGAATTATAAAAGTTCGGGTCTCTTGATCATAAGGTCATAAGGGGTAGGATAGCTCATTGGAGACCCTCGGACTATCTTTAATCGGGCTTTACTGGACTTTATCTTGTACTAAACTTTATTCCCTTTGCCCTGTATCTGCACAGCTTGGACGGCTTGTTTGTAATCATGTATCTATAGTCTTTCTGCTGAATGGATGTCATACAACAAAAAAGCTTTTTGCTGAGCCTCGATACACTTGACAATAATCAAAACTATAATTTCAAAACAATCTTATCAACATAGTTAAAGCACCGAGTTAGAAATGTGCTAACATTTGTTATACTGATTGTATTGGGAAGGGTGATTATCGGGTGATGGGTTGTATATATAAGACCACCCGGCTAGAACGGCCAGGAACATCGGGCCTCCGTTGAGGCAACAGCGGTGGCCTTAATAGGCCTGACTTTTGGGAGAACTGGGGTTGGGGACTGGACTTTTGTGCCTTCCCCCACAGTGGTAACCACTGTGGGGGGATGATTTTTCTGTGTGTAAGGTACTTTGTTAGTCTGTGTCCAAGATGGCTGTCGGAAGGGAGATTGGACGCTGGCGCGCTTTAGCTGCCGCTGCTCTCTTTTCACGTTGTGCTTTTTTTGATTTTTTGATTTTGTGTCTTTGGAGTGATTTCTATCTTTAATTTGTGTATTGATGATGTCCTTATTATTTATTTTTCTCCGACTGCATGTTTTTTTTTCTCTTCTGTTTAATATTTGTAAGGTGACCTTGAGATTTGAAAGGCGCCTGAAAATAAAATTTATTATTATTATTATTATTATTATTATTATTATTATATGTGACTAAGATACTGTATAGTATAGGAGGGGTTTATCTTATCTTTTTTCTTTCTCTCTTTTTTGTATGGCTGTAAATATTTGATTAGTGTATAAATGTAAATAATTTTGTGTACATATTGTGGCTGGTGTCCATATGGTGTACATATAGCTGCTAAAGCTGTATAAGATAATTATAAGCAGTTGAATAAGGGGTGGGAATTAATAAGCTTTGGCTTCTTCCTGCTCCCTTTTCGGACACATACGATTTAATTTATTTATAGATATTGTTCATGATACTTTATAAATATTCTTGTTTTGTTTTTTGTATGCTGTTTCACACTTGCTTTTTATTCTTTTATTTTGTTCGAAATAAAGAATTAAATAAAAATAATAAAATACTCACATCCTTCCAAATGCTGAATGCTATTATTGTTGGAACTGCAGTGCTCAATACAAGAGCCTAAAATTGGGGGGAAAAAAAGTACTTTAGTAGACACATATTAAGAGCGTGTGAGGTGCAGTGATCTCGAGGGACGTTGTGAACTCACCAGAAGCAATGGAGGCACTGTTCTCAGCCGCAACCACTTAAACACAGTCATCCATAGCTCAGGGGAACATACACCAAAGGCTGCAAACATGCAGGCATACGGGGTCCATAAATACTTCAGGCTGTGAAGGTACAAAATGCAGCAAGCGTTATTCATGAATTAAAGAGTCATACAGCACGGAAACAGGCCCTTCGGCCCTAACTTATCCATGCCGATCAAATCAAGATGTCCCATCTACGCGAGTCCCATTTCCCCACGCTTGGCCCTTATCCCTCTAAACCTTTCCTATCCATGTACCTGTCCAAATATCTTTTGAATGTTGTTATAGTACCTGCCTCATCTACCTCCTCTGGCAAACGTTGCCTATTCCCTTCGCTCCATAGATGCTGCCGCACCCGCTGAGTTTCTCCAGTACTTTTGTCTACCTTCGTTACATACATCCACCACCCTTTGTGTGAAAACGTTGCCCGTCAGGTTCCTATTTAATCTTCCCCCCCCTCCCCCTCACCTTAAACCTATGCCTTCTAGTTCTGGATTCCCAGCTCTGGACAAAAGACTGCATTCACCCTATTTAATCCCCTCATGATTTTACACACCTCTATTGGGGCACCCCGTAGCTTCCTGTGCTCCAGGGAATAAAGTCCTTCCTTGCCCAATCTCTCTCTATAGCTCAGGCTCTCTAGTCCTGGCAACATTCTCATTACATCCTTGTTTTATATTAACTGCAGGATCAAGCTTCATTAACAGATACTTTACAATAAACTTAGCAGTATACGCCCCTTACTGTGAACAACATTTTACATTTGGGGAAATGTAGCTCAATAGCACCACCACATGTCCACAAATGGAAATAATACCCTCTGTTGGAAATTATATTTAACACGCTCTAATAGACATATGTTGGACTTCACCTTAAACCTATGTCCTCTAGTCCTCATTTCCCCTACTCTGGGAAAGAGATAGGTTTGTTTTTTTTTAATTTAAAAGGCCTGGCCTGAACTGCTCAAATTCCTCCATAGAGTCATAGAGTGATACATTGTGGAAACAGGCCCTTCAGCCTAACTTGCCCACACCAGCCAACAATGTCCCAGCTACACTAGTCCCACTTGCCTGCACTTGGTCCATAACCCTCCAAACCGGTCCTATCCATGTACCTGTCCAACTGTTTCTTAAACGATGGGACAGTCCCAGCCTCAACTACCTCCTCTGGCAGCTTGTTCCATACACCACACTCTCTTTGTGAAAAAGTTACCCCTCAGATTCCTATTAAATCTTTTCCCCTTCACCTTGAACCTATGTCCTATAGTCCTCGATTCCCCTACTCAGGGTGAAAGACTCTGTGCATCTTCCCGAACTATTCCTCTCATGATTTTGTACACCTCTATAAGATCATCCCTCATCCTTCTACACTCCATGGAATAGAGACCCAGCCTACTCAACCTCCCCCTATAGCTCACACCCTCTAGTCCTGGCAACATCCTCGTAAATCTTGTCTGAACCCTTTCCAGCTTGACAATATTTTTCCTATAACATGGTGCCCAGAACTGAACACAATATTCTAAACGCGGTCTCACCAACGTCTTATACAGACTGCAACATGACCTCCCAACCTCTGTACTCACTTTTATTAAGAGCTTGATTCTCATTACTATGCACTGAAAAGGTAGTCCGAGGATCACCATGAACACACGTACCCTTGGAACATCAGTGCCAGTGAGCCGAACAGCACTATATGCAGCATGTGGTAGGCCACCTCCGGCCTCTCACCGATCACCACAATATCTGGCACACCATCACTTTTTTGTGGCACATTACTAAAACAAAACAAAGTCCAAAGGTAAACTGCGACATTAAAATCAAGACGGACACAAAAAGCTGGAGTAACTCAGTGACGTCACCCATTCCTTCTCTCCAGAGATGCTGCCTGTCCCGCTGAGTTACTCCAGCTTTTTGTGTCTATCTTCGGTTTAATTTCATTCCTAGACATTAAAATCAATATGGATTTAATTTAGTTGATAGGTACAGTATTATTTATTGTCATGTGTACCGAGGTATAGGGAAAAGCTTTTGTTGCGCGCTACTCGGTCAACAGAAGGACAATAAGTCTTTTTAATTTAGAGAAACAAGAGTAGAAATAAGCCTTCGGCCCACCTTGTCAACACTGACCGCCAATCACCCATTCACACTATTTCTATCCTCCACATTAGCGACTATTAACAGAAGCCAATTAACCTGCAAACCCGCACGTCTTTGAAATGCGGGAGGAAACCGGAGCACGCAGAGAAAACTCATATGGTCACAGGTAAAAACGTACAAACTCCGTACAGACAGCACGTGCAGGTTTCTAGGATAATTGGCTTCTGTCAATTGACTCTAGTGTGTGGGATAAAATTAGCGTATGAGTGATCGCTGGTTGGCGCGGACTCTGTGGGCTGAAGGGCCTGGTTCCATGCTGTATCACCAAATTAAACGAACAGACAAATTGAATTATTCCCACACAATCCTGCCCAGCTTCCCTTTGCAACTTCAAGATCATCTAAGCCCTCACTGCCTCTGTTTTAATTTACAGTAAATTGTGTTAACTTGTGACCTCTTTGCTTCCTGACTTACACTGGTACGGTTAAGTTATACCCTGATTTAAAGGTGATGATCTTTGTCCTCAAAGCCCTCTCTGGTAACGGCCCTCCCAAATCTGTGCGTCCTCTCCGGCCTTACAACTAGGGTTGCCAACCGTCCCGTATTATCCGGGACATCCCGTATATTGGGCTGAATTGATTTGTCCCATATGGGACCGGCCTTGTCCCGTATTTGACTGCTACTACTCGTGTTTGAGCGCCGTGTCCAGCCCCGCTTCACTGGTCCCGACGTAGTGCAGCCCATGGAGTGCAGCAGCAGCAGCAGCGCCTCGCCCGTGGCCCCATCGGTCAGCAGCCCAGCCAGCTGTCCGACCTTCGAACCTTCGCTTACCGCCGACACCACCAGTGCTCCATCTCAGGGCCGATCATCGGTTCACGAGTTGGATGGGGTGACGGACTTTGCGCGCGGCATCGCTCCTGGGTCAAAACTCCTCCGTTGGCCCGCTGGCTGGGGCTTTGTGTGCAGTCCAGCACCCGGGCCAACTCATCATTCACCCAGCCATGGCCAAGTCGGTCGGGAATTTGTCCCTTGTTTTGACCTTTCGTCCCTTATTTGGGAGTGGGAAAGTTGGCAACCCTACTTACAACCCACGCGTAATTCTGGCCTCTGTCAACATTTCCCTACTTTAATCATCAGCTGCTTGTGCCCAGATTTTTGCAATTGCTGTCTCAACCTCCCTGCATTTCATTACTCAAAGTTTTACCTTACAATCAAGCTCTGTGATTGGGCTTTAGACCATTGTCATGGCATTTCATGCAGCTCACTGTTGTGTTTAATAGTGTTCCAGTGAGTTGCATATGTCACAGCATAATATCTAAGAAGGGTCTCGACCCGACATGTCACCCATTCCTTCTCTCCAGAGATGCTGCCTGTCCCACTGAGTTACTCAAGCATTTTTATGTCTATCTTCGGTTTAAACCAGCAGCTACAGTTCCTTCCTACACATATCAATTCAAGTTATTGATTTTGGAACGGTTTTGTGTCAAGGTTTTCTGTAAACACATTAGGTCACTTCTTTGGACTGAATGGCTTGACTTTAGTTTAGTTTAGAGATACAGCACGGAAACATACCCTTCGACCCACTGGGCCCGCGCCGGCCACCAATCCCCACACATTAACACTATGCTACACCCACTAGGGACAATTCTTTTCTACATTTACTAAACCAATTAACCTACAAACCTGTACGTCTTTGGAGTGTGGGAGTAAACCGAAGATCTCGGAGAAAACCCACGCAGGTCACAGGGAGAACGTACAAACTCCGTACAGACAGCACCCGTAGTCGGGATCGAACCCGGGTCTCCAGCGCTGCATTCGCTGCAAGGCAGCAACTCTACCGCTGTGCCTCCGTAGGACAGATTGGACAGGCGGAGACTATTTACTCCAGAGAACGGGGCTGAGGGATGAATTACAGAAAAGGTTTATAAAATTATGGGGGACATAGACAATAGGAGACCATTCTTTGGGACATAGACCATTCGGCCCTTCGAGCCAGTACTGCCATTCAATGTGATCATGGCTGATCATCCCCAATCAGTACCCCGTACCTGTCTTCTCCCCTGATCTGCACAGATGGGATAGATAGTGACTGTCTTTTACCAGGGACTGGGAAGTCTACAACTAGACCATACAGGTTTAAGGTGAGAGGAGAGAGGAGAGAGATTTTTAAGGGATCTGATGGATAGGTTTTTCACACAGATGACAGTGGGTATTGAAATATTCATTAGCAACCAAGCCGGGATATTTGGCTGTGAATTGCAATAATCCACTTCGACAACTTCTAGTTTCTTCTTTACCGAAACTTCTTGGCAACGACTTCCAGAGTTGAGAGCAGGCAGATCAGCATGACAGACATACAGAAGGGGAGGAGACAGGTCTGGGTCAGTCGAATGAAGAACTCTTGCGACGGCGTCTGGAAAGTTTCCTGACAAAGCAACAGATTTGTGCTGAAATCTCTGAGTGGGAACAGAAAACAAAAACATTATTAGTGGAAGCAATAACGGTCACAGCCAAAAGACCAAGTCCGTCTGCCCACACAACCGCGGCATGCTGGTGCAGCGGTAGAGTTGCTGCCTCCCGGCGCAAGAGACCCGGGTTTGACCCCGACTACGGGTGCTTGTCTGTACGGAGTTTGTACGTTCGCCCCGTGACCTGCGTGGGTTTTCTCTGAGATCTTCGGTTTACTCCCACACTCCAAAAAGGTATAGGAATGTAGGTTAATTGGCTTGGTATGAATGTAAAATTGTTCCTAGTGTGTGTAGGGTAGTGTTAATGAGCGGGGACCGCTGGTCGGCGCGGACTCGGTGGGCCGAAGGGCCTGTTTCCGTGCTGTATCTCTAAACAAAACTAAATCTGCTTATTTTTGGAAATGTAAAAACTTCTATTTTTATTAATGATATACTTTACTCTTTATATGTTTCAATAAAAATGGATTTAAGTGTTTAGAGAAACAGCATGGAAACAGGGCCTTCCGAGTCCACACCAACCACCAACCCGCGTACACTAGCACTATCCTACACACTTGGGAAAATTTACAATTTTATTAAAGGCAATTAAACACACGCAGTCAAGGGGAGAACGTGCAAACTCCACACAGAGGGCACATGTTATCTACGTTATCCCACATTTGCATCCTATACGGCAAGGCCTATTTTCAGAGGGCCAATAAAGCTACAAACCTGGACATCTTTGGGATGCAGAAGGAAACAGGAACACCTGGAGAAAACCCACGCAATCACAGGGAGAACGTGCAAACTCCACACAGAGTGCACATGAGATCAGGATTGAACTTGAGTCTCTGGAGCTGCGAGGCGGCACTTCTGCCGCTGTCACTGCGAGATACATGGATTCAAGTGTTGTAATACATTAGCTCTATTTACAATACAGTGGTAATCTGGTATACCTCTTTCTGGTAGATAATATTTACAATTACAAAAAAGAGCATTACCAGATTGCATTTCAAGTATTACAATACAGCTGCATTCATCATATCACCGCTTTGCATATATCTACATGCTCAGCTTTAAAAGTTGTCAAGACTGCTGAAGGAGGCTGTCAAAGTATACAGTGGGATATAGACCAACTTTGGGAAATGGGTGGAGAAATAGCAGATGGATTGTAATCCAAGCAAGTGCAAAGTGTTGAACTTTGGGCAGTCCAATGCAAGTTCTCCCTGTGACTACAAGCATTTTCTCCGGATGCTCCGGTTTCCTCCCATGCTCCAAAGACGTACATGTTTATAGGTTAATTGACCAGTAAATTATAGAATTGGGGGGTCCAATGCCTGCATAGAGTTAATAGTATGGAGGAGGACTGGCCAAATTTTGTGCCTTCCACCGCAGTGACGAATGCTGTGGTGGATGTTTGTGTTAAATTTTTATCGTGTTTTTGTGTGTTCTTTTTCATTGTATCGCTGCTGGCAAATTCATTTCACTTGCACTTTATGTGCAAGTGACGAATAAAACTGATTGATTGATCCCTAATAGCATTGATGTGCAGATGGATCTTGGGGACAAGGTCCACCCGTTGATCTAGAGTGGTAAATCATGCAAATGGTATGCTCGCCTTCATTGGGCAAAGCATTGAGTATATCAGGAAGTCATGACGTAGCTCTAACAGATTGCGGTTAGGCCACATTTGGAGCAATGCGTGCAGTTCTGGCCACCCCATTACAGGAAGGATCTCAAGGGTCACGACCCAAAACTTCGCCCAGTCCTTCTCTCCAGAGATGCTGCATCGTCCGCTGAGTTACTCCAGCATTTTGTGTCTATATAACCATATAACAATTACAGCACGGAAACAGGCCATCTCGACCCTTCTAGCCCGTGCCGAACACATAATCTCCCCTAGTCCCATATACCTGCGCTCAGACCATAACCCTCCATTCCCTTCCCATCCATATAACTATCCATATAACTACCTTCGATTTTACCAGCATCTGCAGTTCTTTCTTACACAGGAAGGATGTGTTGGCTTTGGAGGGTTTTACCAGAATACTGCCTTGATTAGGGATTGTTAGGCTCTGCAGAGAGTAGTGCATTCGGCTGAACGCATTATGGTAACTACACTCGCCACCCCCCCACTGCAGGGACTATACACCAGTAGGTGCAGATCCAGAGTCAGCAACATTATGGGGGACCTCTACCACCCCAGCAACGGACTGTTGCAGCTGCTACGGCCAGGCAAGCGCCTCCGCTGTCATGCCGTGAAAACAGAGAGGATGAGACGGAGTTTCATCCCACAGGCCATCAGGACTGTAAACTCTTATCTCACCAGGGACTAATTTACTGTTGTGTTGTGTCTTTTTAAAATTGTTGTTTTTTTTCTAATATGTAAATACTGATTCTGCTCTATTCTGTTCCGTAGTTTTTGCACAATCCGCAGGCATTGCCACTTTCATTTCATTGCACATCTTGTATGTGTATGTGGCAAATAAAGTCGACTTGACTTGACTTGAGGTACAAGGAGTGGTTTGACAAACTTGGATTGTTTTCTTTGGAATGCCAGAGGTTCCCGAGAGAAGTACATAAAATGATGAGAGGTATAGATAGGGTAGACAACCAGAACCTTTTACACCAGGGAGGAAATCTCAAGATCTGGAGGGCAGAACTTTAAAGCTAGAGGGGCAAAATTTTAAAGAGAGTGGTGGGTGCCTGGAATGCACTGCCAGGTGGTGGTGGTTGAAGAAGACACTATAGTGGTGTTTAAGAGGCTTTTAGATAGCGAGATATGGATCACGTGCAGGGAAATATGTTTAGGTTATCTTGGCATCATGTTCGGCACAAACATGGTGGGATGAAGGGCCTGTTCCCGTGCTGTACTTTGCAATATTTTGGACAGAACTGCAGATGCTGATTTAAATCGAAGGTAACACAAAATGTTGGGACTGAAGAAGGGTCTCGACCCGAAACGTCACTCATTCCTTCTCTCCAGAGATGCTGCCTGTCCTGCTGAGTTACTCCAGCATTGTGTGTCCACCTGTACTTTTCTGTGTTCTACGATGGTCGCAAGTTGTTTAACAATGGGGGCATTGTGGTCAAGCAGAGGTGGAACTTGACTCAATGTATCCACACATGCAGAGTAGGGCTGACAGATAACAGGAATGAGAGGCTTCCCCCTGCACAACACCTCATCAAACTTTACCTTGTAGTATTCAAGTCAAATTTTGCTTCAAAAAACTTCAATATGAGTTCATTTTCTTCTTGAGGGAGGATTTTCTGGAAACATGTAAATAAATAGAAACTCTTAATTCCAAGGCTGCGGACAATCTGAATAAAATCTTCCTTCTCCCCGCCACCCCCTATCAGTCTGAAGAAGGGTTTCGGCCCGAAACGTTACCCATTTCCTTCGCTCCATAGATGCTGCTGCACCCATCTGAGTTTCTCCAGCATTTTTGTGTACCCTGAATAAAAACACGTCAGATCCAGTGGAAGTGTTGGGAAGAGGGGCCATCAAGACAGCAATAAGGTGACAAAGGGTAGTGGGTGTCAGGAACGAGCTACCAGAGGAGGTAGTTAGGGCAGGTACTATCACAGCGTTGAAGAAAATTTAGAGTTACATGGATAGGACAGGGTTAGAAGCATATGGGGCAAACGCAGGCAGGTGGGACTAGTGTAGATGGGACATGTTTGTCGGTGTGGGCCAGTGTAAGACTTTGTATACTGTCCCAGCGTACGTCTACTACTAAGGTAGATATTTAATAAGCAAGTAGGCAAAAAGTTATGTAGGCAAGATGGTGCCCAACCCAGGCAAACCTTTTGTGTGTTAGTCACAGAAGTGGATCTGCAATCACGCATCACTCATAAATCTCATGCAACATGTCCCTGGAGATGGGAACACGCCATGTCCACAGTGACGCTGGAGGCCTTCCGTGAATGCTGGTCGCCGCGCGCGGGAGGTCGATTGTATTGTAGACAAGGACGGCGGGATTTTTATTTGAATTTTTGCCTTGTTTGTAAACTGCTGATACAGGCAGCTTTTGATATGAATGCTCTCCTACTTTGTATGTTGATTTTGTTTTTGGAATAAAGAATTTGTAAAAAAAAAAAGGCAACATTTCTTATTCAGGTTATCACTGTGGACAGCTCAATTGTAATCATGAATAGTCTCTCCGCTGACTGGTTAGCATGCAACAAAAGTTGTTCACTGTATCTCGGTACACGTGACAATGAACTAAACTCAACGAAGAACAAGTTCAGTTTACAAAAATCAGCTGATTTACTCTAATAATTTCTCCTAATTTGCAAGTTTGTTTTGTTGATTTTTTATTTAGTTGGCAAATGTGTCTGAATATAAGTGGCACACAGGGACACTTTGAATTCTTGTTTGACTTGAGAGTCAGCTAAGCCTGAGTATATGGCTTAGCTGCCTGGCATTTTTTTTAAGCTGTTTCATGGGCTGGAGTTGCCTAATGATGACACATTCTTCCCAATGCGTGAAAGGGCTTTGTTGGTATCGAGTACCATTCTTCCCATCTTCGGAAGAATTAGCTGACACTTACAGAGATGTAATGCTGAGGCTCTACAAGGCACTGTTCAGGCTGCATTTGGAGTACTGTGGGAAAATGTGGGCCCAATATCTGAGGATGTGCTGGTACTGGCGAGGGTCCAGAGGAGGTTTACAAGAATGATTCCAGGAATGAGTGGTTTAGCATATGATGAGCGTTTGACTGCACTGGGCCTCTACTCGCTGGAGTTTAGGAGGTTGAGGGGGGACCTCATTGAAACTTACAGAATAATGAAAGGCATAGATAGAGTGGATGTGGAAAGGATGTTTCCACTGGTGGGAGAGTCTAGGATCAGAGGTCATAGCCTCAGAATTAAAGGGCGCTCTTTTATAAAGGACGTGAAGAAGAACTTCTTTAGTGAGATAGGCAATCTGTGGAACTCATTGCCACAGTCGGTTGTGGAGGCCAAATCAGTGGATAATTTTGAAGGCAGAGATTAGCAAATTATTGATTAGAACAGGTGTTGAGGGCCTTAAAACTGTAACGTCCAGATTCAGGAGCAGCTTCTTCTCTACAACCAAAGGCTATGAAACACGACAACCTTCAACAAAGTTCTGAACTATATACACTCTGGGGGCAGTGTTTTTGTCTTTGGTTGACCCAGGTTATATGGGGTTTTTGCATCAAGAATGTTTAGAAACATAGAAAGAAGGTGCAGGAGTAGGCCATTCGGCCCATCGAGCCAGCGCCACCATTCAATTTATCATGGCTGATCATCCACAATCAGTACCCCGTTCCTGCTTTTTCCCCATACCCCTGGATTCCGTTAGCCCCAAGAGCCATATCTAACTCTCTCTCGAAAACATCCTGTGATCACCACTGCCTTCTGTGGCAGACAATTCCACAGATTCACAACTCTCTGGCTGAGAAAGTTTTTCCTCATCCGAGTCCTAAATGGCCGACTCCTTATTCTTAAACTGTGACCCCTGGTTCTGGACTCCCCCAACATCCAGAACATTTTTCCTGCACCTAGCCTGTCCAATCCCTTAAGAATTGTATATATTTCTACAAGATCCCCTCCCGTCCTTCTAAATTCCAGTGAATATAAGGCCAGTCGATCCATTCTTTCATCATATGTTAGCCCCGCCATCCCGGGAATTAACCTGGTGAACTTACGCTGCACTTCCTCAATAGCAAGAATGTCCTTCCTCAAATAAAGAGACCAAAACTGCACACAATAGTCCAGGTGTGGTCTCACCAGGGCCCTGTACAACTGTAGTACAACTTTTGCTCCTTTACTCAAATCTTCTCACTATGAAGGAGCGAGGTGGATGCACATAATCTGATGTCCAGAGTAAGTGAATTGAGGGCCAGAGGACATTGGTTTAAGGTGAAGGGGGAAAAATTTAATTGGAATCTGGGAGAGGAACTTTTTCCACACAAAGGGTGTTGGGTGAATGAAACAAGCTGCCGGAAGAGGTAGTTGAGGCTGGGACTATCCCAACGTATAAGAAACAGTTAGACAGGTACATGGATAGGACAGGTTTGGAGGGATAAGGACCAAATGCAGGCAGGAGCCTCTAGTGTAGCTGGGACAAGTTGGCCGGTGTGGGCAAGTTGGGCCGAAGGGCATGTTTCTACGCTGTATCACTCTGTGACTCTTGAAATACAAATATTCTAAAATATACAAACCAAGCTCCTAGATTTATACTTACTTTTATGACAAGATTTAAAATGATTGAGATGGTGAAAACCAAGTAGAAATGAAGGAGCAACTTCATAAGCCTTGCAACAAGGTGACCTTTCTTCAAGTTTTGCTGTAAAAGTAAAGAACAGATTAGGATTGACACTAACAATGCTTCAATGGTACTTTATTTGTCACCTGTACTGAGACACAGTGACAATCACTTTTATTTTTACAGTTGTCCATGTACCACTATACATTAGCACTTAGATACATCTTAGATAAGTACAATTGGATAGCCAGCTTTGGCAACATTTTCAAGTCCCAGTCATTAAAGATGTAGAGTTCTTAACTGGCTGGGGCGGCGTTCCGGCGGCGGCGACCTGAATCCGGGGCTCGGCCGCGGGCCAGTGGACGACATCGTCTGGAGCTCGCAGGTCACAGGTTGGTGCCTGTTTTCCGGAGCTCCCGCGGCAACAGCTGCGTCCGCTGGACTGGAGGGCGGCAGCTTCGACCACCCCCGGGCTGCGGAGCTTGAACCGGCCCATTCGCGGAGCTCGGTTGAGCCGCGGGACTGACTTACCATCGCCCGGTGGGGTAACAACATATCGCCTCAGCACAGAGGGAGAATGAGGAGAGAAGAGACAGTAACTTTAAGACTTTTGCCACCATCACAGTGAGGAGGTGCCTGGTGAACTCACTGTGGTGGATGTTAATTTGTGTTTAATGTGTGTTTTGTTGCTTATTATTACATGTGTGGCTGCAGGCAACGACATTTCGTTCAGACCAAAAGGTCCGAATGACAAATAAAGGATCTAATCTAATCTAATCTAACCTGACCATGAAGGCCCGTAGTCTTGGTGGAGATGTAGGGTTACAGTAGCTTCCTAGGACCCAGCGTGCGGGTGCCGCTGAGAACAAAGAGGGACTTGGTGTGGGGGAGGGGGTGTCCACTGAGAACAAAGACTGTAATGAACACTCTGTAACTCAGTCGGTGCCCTATATGAGGCGACTCTTTGCATACCTCGTGTATGGTGTGCAAAACAAAATATTTTGTTGTGACACGCTACATGTGATAATAAAGTATTAATTACTCTCATAGAACATTTTAAACTAATCACACCACAAATAAAATTTAGAAAACAGAAACATAAAAAATATAGGTACAGGAGTAGGCCATTCGGCCCTATGAACCAGCACCGCCATTCAATACGATCATGGTTGATCATCTAAAATCGGTACCCCTTTCCTGCTTTCTACCCATATCTCTTGATTCCTTTAGCCCAAGAGCTAAATCTTACCCCCTCTTATAGACAATGGACTATAGACAATAGGTGCAGGAGTAGGCCATTCAACCTTCCGAGCCAGCACCGCCATTCAATGTGATCATGGCTGATCATCCCCAATCAGTAACCCGTTCCTGCCTTCTCCCCATATCCTCCGACTCCGCTATTTTTAAGAGCCCTATCTAGCTCTCTCATGAAAGCATCCAGAGAACCTGCCTCTACCCACCTCTGAGGCAGAGAATTCCACAGACTCACCACTCTCTGTGAGAAAAAGTGTTTCCTCGTCTCAGTTCTAAATGGCTTACTCCTTATTCTTAAACTGTGGCCCCTGGTTCTGGAGTACATCCAGTGAATTTGCCTCCACTGCCTTCTGTGGCAGAGAATTCCAGATTCACAAACCTCTGGGTGAATTCCACAGATTCACAACTCTCTGGGTGATGATCTCAGAGGAGGATCTAGCGTAATCTGGACAGGTACATGGACAGGACAGGTTTGTAGGGATATGGAGCAAATGCAGGCAGATGGGACTAGTGTCGCTGGGACATGTATGGGCAAGTTGGGCCGAAGGGCCTGTTTCCACACTGTGTCACACTCTATGACTCCAAGTGCTCTGCTCTGTCAGATTTCTTGTCTACCTATTATACTTGAGATTGGCCCGATTGTATTTGTGTATCATATCATCTGATCTGTTTGTATAGCATCATAAATGTCTCTATCTCTGCCTTAAAAATATCCACCGACTTGGCCACCACAGCCCTCTGTGGCAATGAGTTCCACAGATTGATGACCCTCTGACTAAAGAAGTTCCTTTTCACCTCGTTTTTAATTCTGAGGCTGTGACCTGTGGTCCTAGACTCTCCCGCCAATGGGAATATGCTTTCAGCACCCACTCATTATTCTGTAAGTTTCAATGAGGCAGGCAGCATCTCTGGAAAACTTCGAGCTAGCACCGCCATTCACTGTGAGCATGGCTGATCATCCCCAATCAGTACCCCGTTCCTGCCTTTGCACCATATCCGCTATCTTTAAAAGCTCTATCTAACTCTCTCTTGAAAGCATCAGAAGGCAGTGGAGGCCAATTCTCTTTGAGGCAGAGAATTCCACAGATTCACAACCCTCTGGGTGAAAAGGTTTTTCCTCATCTCCGTTCTAAATGGCCTACCCCTTGGAGGCGAGGGGTTATTTGATAGGCAGATTGTTGGACAAACGCTAGAGATGAGGAGAAAGGTGTGGGTCGAGCGGATAAAGAGAATAAAGAGAATAAATAATAAGAGTAAAATTTAAACCTACGGTTGTCCCATCAATAAAACCGATTTTGCGATACATTATTAATTAAGAAGTGAACTACAACATGCTTACTCCAATGATGTTCCCGATGTTGGGGGAGTCCAGAACCAGGGGCCACAGTTTAAGAATATGGAGTAAGCCATTTAGAACGGAGACGAGGAAACACTTTTTCTCACAGAGAGTTGCGAGTCTGTGGAATTCTCTGCCTCAGAGGGCGGTGGAGGCCGGTTCTCTGGATGTTTTCAGGAGAGAGCTAGATCAGGCTCTTAAAGATAGCAGAGTCAGGGGATATGGGGAGAAGGCAGGAACGGGGGGGGGGGGGGGGGGGGGGGGGGGGGGGGGTACTGACTGGGGATGATCAGCCATGATCACATTGACTGGCGGTGGTGGCTCGAACGGCCGAATGGCCTACTCCTGCACCTATTGTCTATAATGATAAACATTAAATGCTGATGAAGTTTCAAGTACATGTTCCACTACCTGAATATATTTTGCAAGATGTGAACCGCAAATGAAACTTAGAAGTGGGGAAGCGAGCAAAGCGGAGTTTCTGAACTGCGTAAAATACCCCAGTGCAAGGCACACCAAGTACATCCTGTACACCTCTGTTACCTGCAAAACAAAACAGAGAACAACGTTCAGAATGAATGATTACGTTTATTGGCTAAGTATTCACATACAAGGAATTTGCCTTGGTGCTCCGCTCGCAAGTGACAACATGACATACAGTGACAGTTACGAATGACACATAAAACACTAAACATTAATAATAAAACACCATTGATCAAACATGAGAACCAAACAAAAAACCAAAGCAAAAGGAGGCTACAGATTTTTGCTTACTGAGTAGAGCTACTACTTGTGGGGGAAAAAGCTGTTTTTATATCTGGCTGTAGCAGCTTTGACAGTCCGGAGTCGCCTTCCAGAGAGAAGTGATTCAAAGAGTTTATGGCCAGGGTGAGAGGGGTCAGAGATGATCTTATCCGCTCGCTTCCTGGCCCTTGCAGTGTACAGTTCATCAATGAAGGGAAGGTTGCAGCCAATAACCTTCTCAGCTGATCAGACGATTTGCTGCAGCCTCCGGGTGTCGTGCTTGGTGGCTGAGCCAAACCAGACCATGATGGAGAAGGTGAGGACAGACTCTACGATTCCTCAGCTGCCGTAGGAAGTACGTCCTCTGTTGTGCCTTTTTGACTGTGGAGTCGATGGTAGCCCCCCACTTAAGGTCCTTGGAGATGATGGTTCCCAGGAACTTAAAACACTTCGCAAATGTGACTGTGGTGTTGTTTATGGTGAGTGGGGTGAGGGGACGGGGAGCTGTTTCACATCAACAACAGAATATCTCAAATAAGCAATTTATTTGTGGCGGCACAGTGGCACAGCGGTAGAGTTGCTGCCTCACAGCGCCAGAGACCCAGGTTCAATCCCGACTATGGTCGCTGTCTGTACGGAGTTTGATGCCCTCCCCATGAGCTCCGGTCTCCTCCCACACTCCAAAGACGTACATGTTTGTAGATGAATTGGGTTCGGGAAAGATTGTAAATTGTTCTTAGTGTGTAGATAGTGTACGGAGATCGTTGGTCAGCACGGGTTCGGTGGGCCGAAGGGCACGTTTTCACGCTGTATCTCTAAACTAAACAACGAAGAGCAACAAACAGAATAGAGAAGTTGAAATAACTCATTGTAGAAACAAGGAACTGCAGATGCTGGTTTACCAAAGGAAAGACACAGACATACTGGAGTAACTCAGCGGATCAGGCAGCATCTCTGGAGAAAATAGATAGGTGATGTTTTGGGTCAGGACCCTTCTTCAGGCTGATTGTTAGACATGTGGGACATAAGCCTCTCAATAGTAATGGACTGGATTGATTCGCTACTTATCTTGAGTGATAGACCAGATTGATAAATGACGCATTTTATAGAATTAGATTGATGTACAGCACCCAGTAATAAATTACATTGTTCAGTTTTGAACGTTTTCCTATTCATATTCAAAGTAATTATGATCCACTGAAGACCACAAAAGCCAGAATGAATATGGTTTTAGTGGGTTTTCATTACAAAAGATTTCAAATTGCAATCAAATAACTATTCCTTCAAGGACATACATTAAAGGAGATGTGCGGGGCAAGTTTGTTTTTACACAGTGGTTGCATGGATCGCTCTGCCAGGGGTGAGGATGGAGGCAGATAAGATAGTGGTGCTGAAGAGGCTTTTGTATCGGCACGTGGATATGAAAGGAGTGAAGGGACGTACGTCATGTGCAGGCAAATGAGTTTCATTTAACTTGGTATCGTGTTTGGCTAGGACATTGTGGACTGAAGGGCTTAGAGTTTTGGGTTAAACCAGGGGGAAGAAAACAGACATCACATGCATCCTACTCAACCTACTTTGTGACAAAACCTTGCAATAGTGATGGACGGGGCGAAACGCAACTTATTTTGAGGGACAGGCCAGAGTGACAATGATGTTCACAAGTTCACAAGTTCTAGGAGTAGAATTAGGCCATTCGGCCCATCGAGTCTACTCTGCCATTCAATCATGGCTGATCTTTGCCTACTAATCCAATTTTTCTGCCTTCTCCCCATAACCCTTGACACCCGTTCCAATCAAGAACTCTTTGTCCATCTCTGCCTTAAAAATATCCATTGACTTGGCCTCCACAGCCCTCTGTGGCAATGAGTTCCACAGATTAACTACCCTCTGACTAAAGAAGTTCTTCCTCACCCCCTTTCTAAAAGAGCGCCCTTTAATTCTGAGGCTGTGACCTCTGGTCCTAGACTCTCCCACCAGTGGAAACATCCTTTCCACATCCACTCTATCGATGCCTTTCATTATTCTGTAAGTTTCAATGAGGTCCCCCCTCAACCTTCTAAACTCCAGCGAGTAGAGGCCCAGTGCTGTCAAACGCTCATCTTATGCTAACCCACTCATTCCTGGAATGTGAAGGATTAGATTGACCTACTAAATGAGGCAGTTTTTACACGTGACAATGTTCTGAAACCAAATAGACACCTCATGTTTTACATGCGTTTGATTTATGCATTTTTGAAATAATGTGCTTGTTCCATTTCATACTAAAGTATGATTTATACGCTGGTATTTTTTTAAATAACACGCTCAAATTTACTGTTGACAGCATCTGTTTAATTTAGGTATATTTGAATCACACGCCACTTTTCAAGCACATAACCCCCTCAAGTAATTGTGGACGCAGCCCAGACCATCAAACGAACCATCCTACTTTCCATTGACTCGATTTACACCGCACGCAGCCTGGCCAAGGCCAGCTGCATAATCAAGGACGAGTCGCACCCTGCCACTCCCTCTTCTCCCCTCTCCCATCAGGCAAAACGTATAGAAGTGTGAAAAGGCACATCTCCAGATTCAGGGACAGTTTCTTCCCAGCTGTTATCAGGCCACCGAACCATCCTACCACAACTAGAGAGCGGTGCTGAACTACTATCTACCTCATCGGGGACTCTCCGACTACCTTTGGTCGGACTTTACTGGCTTTACCTTGCACTAAAAGCTATTTCCATATCATGAATCTGTACACAGTAAATGCCTCAATTGTAATCATGTATTGTATTTCCGTTGGCTGGTCATCTTGCAACTAAAGCTGCTCACTGTACCTCAGTACATGTGACAATAAACTAAACCGAACTGTAAAACACAAGGTGCCTGAACCAGTACCAATCATTATACTGGATCCAGCAAAGTTTCATCCGTTCCAAACTGTATGAATGAAAACAAAACGCAGATGCTGAAAATCTTAAATAAAACTGATTCACTTTCCATTGATGCTACCAGATCTGCAGAGCATTTCCTGGTGTTATTTTGGAACGGCGTCTGATTCACTACACCACAATTACTCAGATAGTAGACCCTCCCAAACTCAAGGCAAACTTGACCATCGATCCACCACCACCTGGATCAGGGGTTATTGGGAGAAGGCAGGAGGATGGGATTGAGAGGGAAATATATATCTGCCATGATTGAATGATGGAATAGCCCAATTCTGCTCCTGGAACTTATGAACTGCCAAACTGCAGTAGAGTTGCTGCCTTACAGCGCCAGAGTCCCGGGTTCGATCCCGACTACAGAGTTTGTACGTTCTCCCCGTGACGTGCGTGGGTTTTCTCCAAGATCTTTGGTTTACTCCCGCTCTCCAAAGACGTACAAGTTTGTAGTTTAATTGGCTTGCATAAATGTCATATTGCCCCTAGTGTGCGTAGGATAGTGTTAATGTGTGGTGATCACTGGCCTGTTTCTGCGCGGTATCTCTAAATTAAACTAAACCGTTAAAATGGTTTGATAGGCTCCAATTAATTTCTCTGTGCTCTCCGAGGTTACGAGGTTAATTCCCAGAACTGCGGGTCTCTCATATGTTGAAAGAATGGAGCGGCTGGGCTTGTATACACTGGAATTTAGAAGGTTGAGAGGATATCCTATTGAAACATGTAAGATTATTAAGGGATTGGACACACTAGAGGCAGAACTCCCCCAAGTTCCCAATGTTGGGGGCCCAGAACCAGGGGCCACAGTTTAAGAATAAGGGGTAGGCCATTTGGAACAGAGATGAGGAAAAACGTTTTCACCCAGAGAGTTGTGAATCTGTGGAATTCTCAGCCTCAGAAGGCAGTGGAGGCTGGTATTCTCTGAATGCTTTCAAGAGAGAGCTAGATAGAGCTCTTAAAGGGACTGTCCCGCTTGGCGATTTTCTTCGGCGACTACCGGTGTCATATCAATGTCGCCAAAAGATTTGTGAACATTTCAAAGGATCCAAAGGTTATTCTATGCTTTCAAGAGAGAAAATAAAGCTGTTGCGCTACTCGGCGAAAATATCAATGTCGCCAAAAGATTTTGAACATTTCAAAATCCAGCGGCGACAAAAAAAAATGTTGCGCTACTCGAAAAATCACCGCGCGTCATGCGTCATCACGCCACGTCATGCCGCATATTTTTCGGTGGCCTGATAAGTCAGTCAATGATGCCGGCAGTCGCCGATAAATATCACCTAGTGGGACAGGCCCTTTACGGTGGGCGGAGTCAAGGGATTATGGGGAGAAGGCAGGAACGGGGTACTGATTGTGGATGATCAGCCATGATCACAGTGAATGGCGGTGCTGACTCGAAGGGCCGAATGCACTACTCTCTCTCTCCTCCAATTCCTCTGCCTAGCAAGATTTCATACCCCCACGTACCTTATGACTCGGAATGAGATCCAGGCAATCCAACAGGAAAAGACTGAAGGCTTGCACAAACAGCACATAGTGACTAATCTCCCATATCATTATGAAGGCAAATGCAGAAGCGCACATCAGGAGATATGAAAACATCTAGGACAAGGGGTGAAAAAACATAGAAACATTAGCTTTTATAATCCACAATCTGATCATAGATCTCTATATATAAGGTAAAACATGATTTACTACACATTCATATTAAAAGCTGGAGTAACTCAGTAGGCAGCAGTCTGTAGAAGGGTTTCGACCCGAAACATCACTCATTTCTTCACGCCAGAGATGCTGCCTGTCCCGCTGAGTAACTCCAGCATTTTGTGTCTATTTTCAGTTTAAACCAGCATCTGCAGTTCCTTCCTACACCGACACTCATATTGCATCTTCTATGAGGAAAACATCGTAGAAAATAGTTCAAAATAGGTAAATGAAAAAGATACCAATTGTTGGAGCCGAACAAGCAAGCAGAATTAGGGAACGGAGCCAAAGGAAAACGAGTGAAATGCTTTGAGAAATATTTCAAAAGACGTGGAAAAGGATGTTTAGAATACCATTGAATAAAGTGGAAGCCAAACTGACTTTGATTATGGATTGGGGATGATCAGCCATGATCACATTGAATGGCGGCGCTGGCTCGAAGGGCCGAATGGCCTACTCCTGCACCTATTATCTATTGACATCATGTGTGAGGCAAGGGTGGCAGAGATGAACTGGCAATGGGCAGCTCTTTGCAGAAGGGAAAGAGATTTGATCAGAAAAAATGAGGTAGGAAAAGATAAGAGGTCAGATGGAAGAACACCAAGTTCTTAGTTTAAGAAGGAACTGGGGAACAGCCCAGTGGCATGAATATTGATTTATCTCACGTCAGGTAGCCTCGGCATTCCCTCTCTCTATACCTCCCCCACCCAGGCCTCTTATTTTCACCCTACAAACAGCTAACAATGGCCCGTTTCCTTTACTTTTTTTGCATATCTTTCATTCATTGAGTGGTGGCGCCATCGTGTGTGGCAGCCTCGCTAGCAGCTGTCTGTCCTTTCATCCTTTTTGTTATTTTTAGTCTGTCAAAAAGTTTGTTTTTGGAGGTCTTTTAGTCTTTATTATGTGGGGGGGGGGGGGGGGGGAGGAAGGGGGAAAACTACTTTTCTCAGTCACTACCTGGTCGAGGATGTGTCTTTCCTCCGAGCCGCATCACCGCCCCCTCCTTGCGGCCTACCATCTGGATTGGCGTGGCCTTTCCTGCCGGAGACCGGCCAGAGCTTCAGCGGTTGCACAGCACTGAATTACCATCGCGGAGCGAGCGATGCCTTACCGGGATCGCCGTGTTGGAGCTCCGGGTGCCTGCCGACTTTAACACCGTGGAGCTGTGGTCTGCGGAGCTTCCAGCCGTGGGCGGCGCTGGCTCTAACACCGCGGAGCCCTGGGATCTTTCGCCGAGGATCGCCAGTGTTGAATCTCCGCCCAGCTCGGCCTGTGGACTCGGGAGCCACGGTCTCCGGTACCAAGCGGCTGTTTCGGAACTCCAGGCCGCTGAGAGTGTTCTTCTTCCGACGCCGGAGCTCCATCATCCCGGCAAGAGGGCCTGAAACATCAGGCCGCTGTTGCGGCGACTGCGGAGGCCTCAATCGGCCCCGACCATGGGTGAACAAGAGGAATAGGACTGAACTTTGTTGCCTTCCCTCACAGTGGGAAACGTTGATTTAGCTGTGGGGGGATGTTTTATGTTTTATGTCAAATTCTACAGTGTTGTATTTATATTATTTGTGTGCTGCATGGCAACTCAAATTTCACTGCACCAATTGGTGTATGTGCCAATAAATGTCCTTTGTCCTTTATCATTGTTCTTTATCTCTCCACATTACCATCTATACCTCTCGTTTCCTTTATCCCAAACCACTCCGAAGAAGGGTTTCGACCCAAAACGTCACCCATTCCTTCTCTCCAGAAATGCTGTCTGTCCCGCTGAGTTACTCCAGCTATTTGTGCCCAACTGGTTTGTTGGATGCTGGCTTACACCAAAGATAGACACAAAATACTGGAGTAACTCAGTGAGACAGGCAGCATCTCTGGATAGAAGGAATGAGTGACGTTTCGGGTCGGGTCGAGACCCTTCTTCAGACTCGGTCTTCTTCAGTGTGAAGATGGGTCTCGACCCAACACATCACCCATTCCTTCTCTCCAGAGATGTTGCCAATCCTGCTGAGTCACTCCAGCATAAAATTTTTAGTTTACTGTCACGTCTATTGAGGTACAGTAAAAAAAAATTGTTGTGTTATCCGGTCAGTACATGATTACAATCAAGCTGTCCACAGTGTGCAGATACACGATAAAGGGAATAACGTTTAGTGCAAGATAAAGTCTAGTAAAGTCCCATTAAAGATAGCACAAGGGCCTCACCCAAATTAGATCTCCTTGTAGTCTACTGTATTCCACACTCACCTCCATTGTAGAATTAATGTTGGTCTTCAGGTAACCAGTGAGGGCTCCAACCTGTAGTGCAAAATATGGTAACGCCCAATTTTCCCTCAGGGGAACAGTATGTTCCACCCTCGTGGTATCAGTCCTAAGATAATGAAAGCAGATAGGCATTAGATTAGATTAGACTTTATTAATCCCCTTATTCAGGGGAAATTCAGATGTCCTTGCAGCAGACTATTAAAAATACAACATAGCATTCAAGAAGAAATTCAACACCAAAACATCCCCCCACAGTGGTTCCCACTGTGGGGGAAGGCACAAAGTCCAGTCCCCATCCTCTTGTCCACCCAAAGTCGGGCCTATTGAGGCCTCCACAGTCGCCGCCACGGCGCCCGATGTTCTCGCCGGGTGATGGTGCTCCGGCGTCGGGAGAACCCCCAGCGGCTTGGGGTGCCAGGAACGGCCGCCTTTCCACCGGAGACCGCGGCTTCCAAGCCAACAGACCGCGCCGGACGGAGCTCCACACACTGGCGATCTCGACGAGAGATCCCAGGCTCCGGGATGTAAAGTGCAGCGTCGCAGCTGGCCGCTCCGCAGAACTGCGACTCCACAATGTTCTTATCGGCGGTCCCAGCATACTGGAGTTCCAGCGCGGCGACCCAGACAAGGCATCGCCCGCTCCACGACAGCGCTCCACGACAGCGCTCCAGCGCTGCGCTGCCGCCAAAGCCGATGTTCTGGTCAGGTCCCCTCAGGGAAACGTCGCTCCAGGACCCGCTGGTAGGCCGCAAGGACAGGTCGAAGACGCTGCTCGGAGGAAGGCAACCCCTCCGACCAGGTAGGGACTTGAAAAACAGTTTCCCCCCCACTACCCTCCACACATAAAAAATTTGGCCCCCTGACTGCACACTCAACGTACTAAAAATAATACAAAAGAAGGGAAAAAAACGGACAGCTGCAGGACAGGCAGCCGTTCAGGACAGCGCCTCCTCCTCCTCCTTAGCTAGGCACGCATGTAGGTGTGAAGTCCAATTTATTGGTTTCAAGCTTGCCTTGGCATCCCAGCCAACAATTCAGATTCAGCTCTTACTCCAGACACTGGAGCAAGTAAACAAGGATGACGGGACAGCGAGGAATTGGAAGCGGCATCTTTAGGATTCGTGGTTAAACCAAAAGGTGGTGGGTGTATGGTACGAGCTGCCGGAGGAGGTGATTGAGGCAGGTATGGGCAGGTGGCGCAGCGGTAGAGTTGCTGCTTTACAGCGCCAGAGCCCCGAGCTCCATCCCGACTACGGCTACTGTCTGTACGTAGTATATGCGTTCTCCCCATGACCGCGTGGGTTTTTGTCCGGGATCTCCGGTTTCCTCCCACATTCCAAAGACGTACAGCTTTGTAGGTTAATTGGCTTGGTATAATTGTAAATTGTCCCTCGTGTGTCGGATAGTGTTAGTGTGCGGGGATCGCTGGTCGGCGTGGACCAAAGGGTCTGCTGCCGCGCTGCATCTCTAAACTAAACGAGACAAATACTATGCTCTCACGAACCCACACATGTTAAAGCCGGGGAATATGTTCTAGCCAACATATAGCCTTCAACTAACAGTAAATCGGAAACTCTTCCTGACAATTTCACCACAGGGTATAGTGGGGGACCTCATTGAAACGTACCGAACAGTGAAAGGCCTGGATAGAGTGGTCACCCTGGCCCCAAACTCTTTGAATCACTTCCCTCTAGAAGGCAACTCCGGACTGTGAAAAGCTGCCACAGCCAGACATAAAAACAGCTTTTTTTCCCCCACGAGTAGTAGCTCTACTCAATGACCAAAAACATGTAGCCTCCTTTTGCTCTGGTATTTTATTTAATTCACATGTTGAATCGATAATGTTTTATTATTAATGTTTAATGTATTATGTGTCATTCCCAACTGTCAATGTATGTCATGTTGTCACTTGCGGGTGGAGCACCAAGGCAAATTCCTTGTATGTGAATGCTTGGCCAATAAACTTATTCATTCATTCATGCGTAGAGCATGTTTCCACTATTGGGAGAGTCTAGGACAAGAGGGCACAGCCTCAGGTCGCTACCAAGAACAGATGCATGGCAAATTATTTCAAACATAAAACTATACCTGGGAACGTGTGAATAGGATGGGTGGAACAGTTGACTGAATACCTCATTTCATTGCGAGTCATAAATCACCACCTTCTGATCCAATTTCTGTTGTTCATTTAAAAATGCTCCACACGCATTTATGGTATAGTCATCATATAGCTTGGAAACATGACTTTCGGCCCACCTTGCCCACACCGACCAACATGCCCCATCTACACTAGTCCCACCTGCCTGTGCTTGGCCCATAACCCTCTAAACCCTCTAAACCTGTCCTATCCATTTACATGTCCAAATGTCTCTTAAATGTTATGAAAGTACCTGCCTCAACCACCTTCTCTGGCAGCTCGATCTATACACCCACCATCCTTTGAGTAAAAAAAGTTGGCCCTCGGGTTCCAATTAAGTCCTTTCCCCCCCTCGTCTTAAACCTACGTCATCTAGTTCTCAATTCCCCTGTTTTGGGTAAAGACTGTACATTTACCCGATGTATTCCTCTCAAGATTTTGTATACGGGAAACATTAATGGCAATGAAATCTGTCCCAGGATGAATCACAAGTCTCTGGAACAGTTGCTTTACAATGCTGAGAATTATATTCTACACTCTGTATCCGCCACTTTTCACCAGAGATGCTGGCTGACCCGCTGTTACTCCAGGACTTTGCAGTTTTTTTCTCATAAATCAGCATCTGCAGTTCTACAAAGAATTTCACCACGACATGCCACACGTGATAATAAATTCTCTCCAAATTATGTATCATTGCTTTTGTTTCATTTTATTTATATATTTGTAATTTGCTTATTTTAACTGTAAGGTGTCCTTGAGTGTCCTGAAAGGTGCCCATAAATAACATTTATTATTATTATTATTATTATTATTATTATAATAATTCATTCATTCCTTGGGGCTACTCTTTGCTTTATCTGTTGTATTTGAGTTTGACGATTGTATTTATGTACAGAATTAACTAATCTCTATGGATAGCATGCAAAACATAGCTTTTTCACTGTACATGTGACAATAAACCTGAACCGGCAGAGCTGATCCAATGGGCGAGACATTTAGGAAACAAGCCGAAACAAACCTCGCCCATTTGGTGCATAATTTACACACAAGGTCAAAATGAATAAATTTAAAAGGTGGAGTCTTTATCCTGCCCCCACACCTCTTTTCCAGCTATCTCTTCCCACCCCCTTACAATCAGTCCAAAGTAGGGTCTCAACCCAGAGCATCATCTACCCATTCCTCCACTAATGCCGTCTGAACAGGCACAGCGGTGGAATTGCTGCCTTACAGCGCCGGAGACCCAGGTACGATCCCGACTACGGGTGCTGTCTGTACGGAGTTTGTACGTTCTCCCCGTGACCTGCGTGGGTTTTCTCCGAGATCTTCGGTTTCCTCCCACACTCCAAAGGCGCACAGGTTTGTAGGTGAATTGGCTTGGCATAAATATAAATTGTCTCGTGTGTGTTTGAGTAGGATAGTGTTAATGTGCAGGGGTCGCTAGTCGGCGCGGACTCAGTGGGCCGAGGGCCTGCTTCCGGGCTCCATCTCTAAACCAAACCCACCAAATTCCTCCAGCATTTTGTTTTTATGCTCGACATTGATGAATCAATCCTCCAGCTTTTGTCAGTCATTGCTTTAATCTGGAATGTGATCATGTGCTTTATCACAAATCTGGATTTTAATCTGGACGATGTATGACCATCAGACTTCATATTGTCCTCTCACTTTTTAAAATTTCATATTTATTAAGTAAAACAACGGGTCACATTGTCTCAGAGCCTGCCCTACATGTCAGGGGTTACAGGGAGAAGGCAGGAAAATGAGGTTAGGAGGGAGAGATAGATCAGCCATCATTGAATGGCATAGACTAGATGGGCCAAATGGTCCAATTCTGCTCCTTTCACTTTTGACCTTACGACCACTGCTGGATTTGCAGCCTGCCCTGACTTACTGTTTGACACCGTGTCTAGATATTACACCCATGTGTGTTTATATTTTATGTTTTATTGAGTTTCGAAGAATGAAGGGGGACTTCATTGAAAGGCTTGGATAAAGCGAATGTGGAGAGGATAGTTTCCACTAGTGGGAGAGTCTAGGACGAGAGGTCATAGCATCAGAAATATAGGACTTGCATTTAGGAAGGAGACGAGGAGAAATTTCTTTAGTCAGAGGGTGGTGAATCTGTGGAATTCTGCCACAGAAGGCAGTGGAGCCCAAGCCAGGATATTTTTCAGGCAGAGATAGATAGATTCTTGATACGGGTGTCAGAGGTTATGGGGAGAAGGCAGGGGAATGGTTTAGGAGGGAGAGATAGATCAGCCATGATTGAATGGGGGAGTAGACTTCTTGGGCCGAATAGCCTAATTCTACTGCTATCACATGATTTTATGACAAGATGGGACTAAGTCTTACCGGTTAATAATGTACCAAACTACCGTCAGCATGCCTGCCATCCAGGTCCCACTCAGCATCCAGCTTGTGACGTATAGTGCAGTCACGTAAACTGCTTGCAACCCAAATATAATACCAATGTAAAAATATACAGGCTCAATTGCCTCCTAAAATGAAAAAAAAAAGGGACTTAGTAACACCAAACACCTTTGCTATCCTTGACCGGACTTTGCTGGCTTTACCTTGCACTAAACGTTGTTACCTTATCATGTATCTAGAGACTGTAAATGGATTGAATATAATCATGCATTGACTTTCTGCTGACTGGATAGCACGCAACAAAAAACATTTCACTGTACCTCGGTACACGTGAACATAAACTGAACTGAACTTAATTATAATTGGTGTTATTCACCACATAGTTATAGAAAATGGACAAGAGCAAGATGGTTAAGCAGATTCTGTGTAAGATACCACAGTGGCAATTCCACAACTCTGTTTTAGTTCAAGGCCAGTAAGCTATATCCTGTCCTTCAGCACCCAGCATTTTGCTTATCTTGACCAAAATTCTTCTTTCACAATGTACCAGACACCTTTTTTAGGGTTGGGGGGGGAGGGGGGGGGGGGGGGGGGCCGTAGAGAGTGATACTACATTACTATTCCAAAGTCAGTGCAGGTATGTAGGTGAATTGGCTTCTGTAAATCGCCCCCAGTGGGGCTGCGGTCTGCGGAGCTTCTAGCTGCAGGCGTGGTGTGGACTTACCTTCTGGAGTCTGGGATCCCTTGCCGGGGATC
Organism: Leucoraja erinaceus; assembly: GCF_028641065.1. Classification (NCBI taxonomy): domain Eukaryota; kingdom Metazoa; phylum Chordata; class Chondrichthyes; order Rajiformes; family Rajidae; genus Leucoraja; species Leucoraja erinaceus. The sequence goes on along the minus strand of NC_073380.1, from coordinate 12,448,452 downwards.
GCCGGAGAAGAGCGCCGACCACCGGCCTATAACATCCTGAAGCCGCGGACTCTGGTAGGGAAAGTGCCGATTCGGGCACTCCAAGCGTGTGTGTTTGACCGTCCCGACGTCAGAAGTTTGATCATCCCGACGACAGGGCCTGTACATCTGGCTGTCCGTAGCGGCGACTACGAAGGGTTTACGTCCCCGACCACGGATGAACAAAGGAGGAGGACTGACTGAACTTTGTTGCCTTCCACCACATTGAAGAATGCTGTGGTGGATGTTTGTGTTAAATTCTATTGTGTATTGTGCGTTCATTTTTTTAAGTGTATTGCTGCTGGCAAATTCATTTCACTGCACCTTCGGGTGCATGTGATGAATAAAATTGACTTTGACTTTAGTGTGTAGGGACCAACTAGTGTATGGGTGGGTGATCGCTGGTCGCATGGACTCCGTCTGAAGGGCCTGTTTCTATGCTTATCTCTAAACTAAACTACATCTCCTGTGTTGCTGCAAGTAAGAATTGACAATAAAACACTCTCGACTCTTGACCTGAATGCAGGAGAATAGGAGGGAGCTGAATGATTCAAAGTGTACCATTGTTATCTGACACCCCCATCATCGCAGTTTTGCTATATCGAACACAGCTGTAATCAATAGCTTTCATTGCACCCATTAATGCAATGCACTCATTAATGCAATGCACTCATTAATGCAAACAATTATTCTTCTGATGCCATTAAATACACAGAGATTACATTTGATTAATTGAAATTAGTAATGCAAAATTGAAAATAAATTACATTCAAGTATCCGAAAGGTAAAGTACACCAAGGCAGATTACATACCCCACTACCAGTGATACGGTACAGGATGCCTGTGAAGACCTCTGGATACAGACTGATTTGCTGTACTGAATTAAGGGTCCTTAATGATAATGTCTTGTTATCATGTGTCAGTTCAAAAAAGCCTAATTTAAAAAAAAAGGTAACAAAGAAAATCATTTTCTATCAAAGAGGAAGACAAAAATTATGCAACATACCAAAAATGGAAAATAACATTTTACACTGAAACTGTACACCACCAGACTCAAAGATGCAGAACAAAGCTTAAAATTGCGCATACCACCAGACTCAGGAAAGGTTTCTCCCCTCTGTTATCGGGCTTCTGAACGGCCCTTCCATAAGCTGGGGCACTGTCCGATTCACCTCTACCCCATTGCGGACATTGGACTTTGTCTCTGGAACCTATGCGCTACAATGCTGAGAACTACATTCTGCACTCTGTATCTTCCTCTTTGCTGCACCTATTGTACTCGAGTTTGACTTGATTGTATTTAGGTATAGTATTATCTGATCTGTTTGGATGCAAAACAAATCTTTTCACTGTACCTTATTATACTAACAATAATAAACTTAAACCTAAACTAAGCTTTTGCTCCATCCAAGTCCTCAAAAAATTGCAGAGAATTGTGAACACAGCACAGACCATCGCACAAACCAGCCTCCCTTACATTGACTCCATTTATACTTCCCTCTGCCTCAGCAAGACCAGCAGCATAATCAAGGTCGAGTCGCACCCCAGTCACTCCCTATTCTCCCCTCTCCCATCAGGCAAATGGTACAGAAGTTTGAAAAAGCACATCTCCAGATTCAGGGACAGTTTCTTCCCAGCTGTTATCAGGCAACTGAACCATCCTACCACCAACTAGAGAGCAGTGGTGAACTACTGCATTTCGTTGTCTCTGTACTTAATTGAAATTAAAATTGAATCTGAATCTGAATACTATCTACTTAATTGAATACCCTAAGACTATCTTTAATCAGACTTTATCTTGCACAAAACATTACTCGCTTTATCCTGTATCTGTACACTGTGAAAGGCTCGACTGTAAACATGTATTGTATTTCCACTGACTGGGGAGCAGGCAGCAAGAAGCTTTTCACTGTACCTCAGTACATGTCACAATCAATTAAACCAAACTAACTAAAGAGGGCAAGTCACTAACAGTTAAGATTATTGTCACGTGTACCGAGGTACAGCGAGAAGCTTCTTGTTGCCTGCTACCCAGTCAACGGAAAGACAATACATGATTACAATTGAGCCTTTTACAGTGTATATCAGCACCTAGTCTTTCCATCACCTTTGGAAACTTTTATTGCTTTTTATCAATGAGGACAAAAGTTGTGCCAATGAAAGTCAAGGAAGCCATTATGAGACTGAGAAACTAGAATAAAACTGTTAGAGACATCAGCCCAACCTTAGGTTTACCAAAATCAACTGTTTGGAACATCATTTTTCATAGCAAAAGGATTTGAGTATAAGAGCAGGGAGGTTCTACTGCAGTTGTACAGGGTATTGGTGAGACCACACCTGGAGTATTGCATACAGTTTTGGTTTCCTAATCTGAGGAAAGACATTCTTGCCATAGAGGGAGTACAGAGAAGGCTCACCAGACCGATTCCTTGGATGTTAGGACATTCATATGAAGAAAGACTGGATAGACTCGGATTGAGGGGGGGGGATCTTATAGAAACTTACAAAATTCTTAAGGGGTTGGACAGGCTAGATGCAGGAAGATTATTCCCGATGTTGGGGAAGTCCAGAACAAAGGGTCACAGTTTAAGGATAAGAGGGAAGTCTTTTAGGACCGAGAAGAGAAAAACATTTTTTGCACAGAGAATGGTGAATCTGTGCAATTCTCTGCCACAGAAGGTAGTTGAGGCCAGTTCATTGGCTATATTTAAGAGGGAGTTAGATGTGGCCCTTGTGGCTAAAAGGATCAGGGGGTAGGGAGAGAAGGCAGGTACAGGATACTGAGTTGGATGATCAGCCATGATCATATTGAATGGCGGTGCAGGCTCGAAGGGCCGAATGGCCTACTCCTGCACCTATTTTCTATCATTGAGAATAAAGAGAGCACTGGTGAGCTTACTAATCGCAAAGGGACTGACAGGCCACGGAAGACCTCCACAGCTGATGACAGAAAAATTATCTCTATAATAAAGAAAAATCCCCAAGCACCTGTCCGACAGATCTGAAACACTCTTCAGGAGTCAGGTGTGGATTTGTCAATGGCCACTGTCTGCAAAAGACTTCATGAACAGAAATACAGAGGCTACACTGCAAGATGCAGACCACTGGTTAGCTGCAAAAATAGGATGGCCAGGTTACAGTTTGCCAAGAAGTACTTAAAAGAGCAACCACAGTTCTTGAAAAAGGTCTTGTGGACAGATGAGACAAAGATTAACATATCAGACTGATGGCAAGAGCAAAGTATGGAGGAGGGAAGTAACTGCCCAAGATCCAAAGCATACCACCTCATCTGTGAAACACGGTGGTGGGGGTGTTATGACCTGGGCATGTATGGCTGCTGAAGGTATTGGCTCATTTATCTTCATTGATGATACTGCTGATGGTAGTAGCATAATGAATTCTGAAGTGTATAGACACATCCTATCTGCTCAAGTTCAAGCAATGCCTCAAAACTCATTGGCCGGCGGTTCATTCTACAGCAAGACAATGATCGGAAACATACTGCTAAAGCAACAAAGGTGTTTTTCAAAGCTAAAAAATGGTGGCCAAGCCAATCACCCGATCTGAACCCAATTGAGCATGCCTTTTATATGCTGAAGAGGAAACGGAAGGGGACTAGCCCCCAAAACAAGCATATGCTAAAGATGGCTGCAATATAGGCCTGGCAGAGCATCACCAGAGAAGACACCCAGCAACTGGTGATGTCCATGAATCGCAGACTTCAAGCAGTCATTGCATGCAAAGGATATGCAACAAAATACTGAACATGACTACTTTCATTTACATGACATTGCTGTGTCCTAAACATTATGGTGCCCTGAAATACTGGAGGAAAGACTAGGTGCCGAGAGCTCTCTTATACCTGCATTAAAGATGTATTTAAAGACACCTGAGCAATTACAAACGCCTATGAAGCCATGTGTCCCAAACATTATGGTGCTCTGAAATGGGAGGACTATGTATAAATACTGCTGTAATTTCTACATGAAACCAAAATGTATAAAAATACCCTTTAATAAAATCTGACAATGTGCACTTTAACCGCATGTGATTTTTTTTCTATGACAAATCTCAAATTGTGGAGTACAGAGGCAAATAAATAAAGGACGGGTCTTTGTCCCAAACATTATGGAGGGCATTGAAGATTGTAGTTCAGGTCTACTCTCTGGTTGTGGACTACCATCTACCTCATTGGTGACCCTTGGACTATCCTCGACCGGACTTTGCTGGCTTTACCTTGCACTTTTACACATGTTCCTTGACCGATTGTCTTCCTCCATGCAAGGCATTCAGCCACACATCAGATGAGCTTGGTGAGAAGGTCTCTAGCAGGGACCTACCACACTAGAAGGTCTCCAGCAGGACCCTACCTCAAGCATGCAAAGGAAGGTCCACGCCAACGGGTTGCAAGCCAGCAATAAAATGTAGATCGTGAAGCATCGTTTACACAGACATGTCAGTCAGGAGCAAATACCAAGCTGAATTCTCAATGGGGAAAACAAAACTGCATTCACAGCTAGCTAAAAGTGTTACTAAAAGTTACACGTGTCATCAACCAATTTACAGATTTACCTCCAAAAATAACAAATTAATGCACATTGCATAACTTTAAATACCTTCTTGGATTGATGTTGCCTGCAACATCTTTTTATAATAATAGTAGTACAAGCCACTGTCAGCTTGGAAAGAGATTTCTCGTTCAAGTTCCTAAAGAAGAGAGAAATCAAAAATGATCAGTAAGTAATTGATAGTAATTACTATCACCATTATATAACATTGCGTGGGTGGGTGCTTGGTTGTTGCCAGAGGAGGTTGTTGGGGCAGGGACTATCGCAATGTTTAAGCAGCATTAGACAGGCTCAAGGATAGGACAGGTTTGGAGGGATACGAGCCAAATGCAGGCAGGTGGGACTAGTGTAGATGGGGCATGTTGGTCGGCGTGAGCAGGTTGTGCTGAAGGGTCTATTTCCTCGCTGTATCACTATGACTAGCCACAGTCCATTTGGAAAGAGATTTCTTGTTTATGATACCAAGTAGAGAAAGGCTTGGATAGAGTGGATGTGGAGAGGATGTTTGCACTAGTGGGAGTGACTAGTAGGACTCGTCATTGCCTCAGAAAATTGAGGGACGTTCTTTTATGAAGGAGATGAGGAGAATTTTTTTTAGTCAGAGGGTGGTGAATCTGTCAAATTCTTTGCCACAGAAGGTTGTGGAGGCCAAGTCAGTGGATATTTTTAAGGCAAAGATAGATAGATTCTCGATTAATACGGGTGACAGGTTATGAGGAGAAGACAGGAGAATGGGGTTATGAGGAAGAGATATATCAGCCATGATTGAATGGCGGAATAGTCGATGGGCCGAATGGCCTAATTCGACTCCTATCCCTTATGCACAGAATTAAGTTGATCAGTACGTGATTTGACATCATTCCTGGAACAATGTTAATAATGACAACTTGAAAATGTGTGTTTCAATGATTTTTAAGGGGAAATAAATCACTGGCCAGCAAATAAAGCCAAAAGGTGCACACTATTACATAACTTTGTGTGGAGGATGCATAAAAATAAAAAGAGGAGTGTTCAGGATATGGCTATGGAGAGGATATATATATATATAATATATATTCCGAAACGTCACCTGTCCACGTTGGGTCTGAGATGCAGCCTGACCTGATGCAGCCTGACCTGTTGAGTTACTCCAGCATTTTGTGTTCTTTTCTGATCCAAGGTTTATTGATTTTATAATTACAATGAATAATTGTACAACAAATTACAATTCATGATTGCAAGGTTTATAACACCATTCATATTCAGAAATAAAGGGTTTGAAGGGTTGGGGTGGCACTGTGACACAGCGGAAGGGTTGCTGCCATACAGCTCCAGATCCCCGGGTTCGATCCTGACTACTGGTGCTGTCCGTATAGAGTTTGTACGTTCTCCCCTTGACCTGCGTGGGTTTTCTCCGAGTGCTCCGGTTTCCTCCCACCTCCAAAGACGCACAGGTTTGTAGGTTAATTGGCTTTGGTAAAATTCAAAAGTATCGCTCGTGTGTAGGATAGCGTTAGTGCGCGGGGATTGCTGGTCGGCACGGACTCAGTGGGCAGAAGGGCCTATTTCCACACTGCATCTCTAAACTAAACTAAGCCCATGCCTACAAAAAGGAAGCAGACATTTTACACCAACTAACCAGTTTCCTTTTCAGGAAGAGTTCCCAAACATTTGGTTTTAATATTCACTACAACCTGGAAGTAAGATAAAACAAATCTCTCCTTGATCACTTCATACTTCTTTATATCAGGGAAGCTGGTAGGTGACATCTGCAATAAAATCTTGTTCTGAATTTCCATAGACCAACAAAAACACAAATTAAACAGCAGGAAGACTAACTTTTAGGAGAGTTCAGAGAACAAAAAAAATATTTGTGTCCTTTAGCAGTACTGCACAGATCAGGCTCTTCAGCCCACCTTGTCCATGCAGACCGTTGACATATTGGGCTAGTTTCATTAGATTGGATTCAGTTTTCAGTTTAGTTTATGGTCATGTGTACCGAGCAACAGGGAAAAGCCTTTGTTGCGCGCTAACCAGCCAGCGGAAAGACAATACATGATTACAATCGATACATTTACAATGTACAGGTACGTGACGTTTGGTGCAAGGTAAAGCCAGTAAAGTCCAATCAACGATAGTCTGAGGGTCACCAATTAAGTAGATAGCAGTTTAGGACTACTCTCTAGTTGTTAGTAGGATGATTCAGTTGCCTGATAACAGCTGGGAAGCAACTGTCCCTGAGCGTCCACTTTATCCATGCCCCATGTTGGTTCATGAGTCATAGGAGCAGAATTAGGCCATTCGGCCCATTGAGGACCAGGGGTGGGAGAAAGAAAATCTTTGGAAAGACACAAAATGCTGGTGTAACTCAGCATCAATGGAGCACACAGATAGGTGACATTTTGAGCTGATTATCGGGATGGGGGGAAAGAAAGCTGGAAGAGAGGAGAGGCAGATCAAAGCATGACAGGTCATCAGTGAACACAGGGAAGAAGGAGGGGGGGGAAGTTGGGTGGTTGGACAAAGACCAGAGATGCGCGCGCGCGACACACACACACACACACACGCACGGTGGGAGACAGTAGGATTGATGAGTTGCGAATTGTGTAGGTCGAGGATTGTAGTAGTAGTAGGCCCCTCTTGGTCATGATTGACCATGGGTGATGCATCCTAGTCGGATGCAAGCCTGGGCGATGTCATATGGAGGACAGGCTGTTGCCCACGCAGCACAACCCCCCCCCTCTCCACGTCGCTGATCGATCCAAAGGAACAGCCGGGCCATTACAGTTTGGCACCAGCGCCATCGCAGGAGCTGCCAGAGCGAGGTTGTAGACAACGACAAACTGCCTTAAGGGCTCAGACTCCGGATTTTCTCGAGGTTTACTCCAGGAGCCTTTTCCATGACTGGATATGGCCACAAGGCAGTGGAGGTTTTAAATCAGAGTTTTCCCTCTCCTAGGTGGACGGCCTTCCCAGGCTGACGAGCCCCATCTACCCGAGACTGGTGGGGGTGGGAGCGTCTACCTTCCTGTGCAGGTCTATAGAACCTGCCCACTGTTGAGGTTTGATGATGTGTGGATTGGAGATTGGAGAGGGAGTAGTTGGAGAGGGAGGAGAGGGGAGAGACCAGGACAGCCAGGGCTCAGGGGAGAGGTGGAGAGGGGAGAGACCAGGACAGCCAGGGCTCAGGGGAGAGGTGGAGAGGGGAGAGACCAGGACAGCCAGGGCTCAGGGGAGAGGTGGAGAGGGGAGAGACCAGGACAGCCAGGGCCAGGACAGCCAGGGCTCAGGGGAGAGGTGGAGGGGTAGAGGGGGGAGTTTGTTTTGTGGAGGTTACCTGAAGTTGGGAGAATTCACTGCTCCTACCATTGGGTTTAGTCTAGTTTAGTTTTGGTAAAATGTGGAAACAGACCCTTGGGCCCACTGAGTCCATGCCGACCAGCAATTTCCACACACTGTCCCAGTTGGGCGTTATTTACGTGTCATTTACGCGACATCATTTACGCATCACGACGCATGACGCGTGGTGAGACGTGGTGGCGAAGACAGTGACGCAAGGTAGCGCGTGGCACCCCAGGATTTTGGGATTCTCAAAATCCTCGCACGCCACCTGCGTGACGCGCAAATGCTACCCAAGTGGGACAGGCCCTTAACACTATCCTCCACACACTAGGGACAATTAACACACGCAGGTCACGGGGAGAAGGTACAAACTCCATACAGACAGCACCCGTAGTCAGGATCGAACCCGGATCACTGCCGCTGTGAGGTGGCAACTCTACCACTGCACCACCATTGTAGGCTACCCAAGTGGAATTTGTATCATCAGTGGGCATTATCATCATCAGTATATACAGCAAACCTGCGGATTTACTGACAATCTCACCTGTTTGCTGGAAAACCAGAATTTTCTTTCATGAAATGTGGAAAGATACACAGCATACAGCATTCCACTCGCGATCGCTGCCCAGCTACCAAAGAAAACCTTTGCCCACTGATGAAGGGCAGCTGCAAAACAATTTAGTTGATAAAAAAAAAACTTTTAAATTCTCACACAAATACAAATTACAGAAATCTCACACAAAACATTCATAAATTCATAAGTTATTCATAGGAGCAGAATTAGGCAAGTCGACCCACCAAGTCTACTCTGCCATTCAATCATGGCTGATCTATCTTCCCCCCTCAACCCCACTCTCCTGCCTTCCCTCCATAACCCTTGACGCCCGTAATAAAACGTACCCCAAAGACATACAGGTTTGTAGGTTAACTGGCTTTGGCAAAAATTGTAAATTGCCCCGAGTGTGCGTTGGATAGCGTTAGCGTGTGGGAATCGTTGCTCGGCACGGACTCGGTGGGCCGAAGGGCCTGTTTCTGCGCTGTATCTCTAAACTAAACTAAACAAGGGTCAATCAATCTCAGCCTTAAAAATATCCACAGTCGTCTTTGGCAATGAATTTCACAGATTCACCACTCTCGGACTAAAGAAATTCCTGCTCATCTTTCTAAATGCACGTCCTTTTATTCTGAGGCAACGTTTATATATTTTTACATTAATATCTCATACAAATTATAAAAACAGGAACCTTACAATTAATGGCACCTTCTTTTCTCTCCAAGGGATGTTGAAAAACAAATGCACTTTAGTCCAGCTTTGTGAATTAACTCATTATTCATGTCCACCTCAAGTTACAACTCAGAGAGACAAGAAACTGCACATGCTGCGTCACGAAAAAAAGGCACAAAGTGCTGGAGTAATTCAGCGGGTCAGGCAGCATCCCTGGTGAACATCTATCCAGATATTTGAGAGTTGAACACCAGGACTAAAACTGTATGGGATCAATGACTCTGTGGTGGAGCCGTTGCCTCATAGTGCTAGAGACCCGGGTTCGATCCTGTCCTCAGGTGCTGTCTGGGTGGAGTTTACACGTTCTCGCTGTGACTGCGTGGGTTTCCTCCGGGTGCCCTGGTTTCCTCCCACTCCAATGATGGGCCAGTTTGTAGCTTAATTGGCCTCTGTAAATTACTCCAAGTGTGTAGGGAGTGGATGCAAAAGTCAATAGATGCAGGAATAGTGCGAACAGGTGATCGATATTCAGTGGGCCAAAGGGCTTGTTACGATGCTGTACCTCTGACCGACTCTAAACTAAACAGTGGACAACATTTTCAGAGGACAGAGGTTTAAGAATGGAGTGTTACATCAGGGGTATCATTCATCTTCCTGCAACTGGGTCAATGTCACGAATATTTAACTTTTTAGAGAAACAGCATGGAAACAGGCCCTTCGGCCCACCGACCAACGATCACCCGTACACTAGTTTAGTTTAGAGATACAATGTGGAGACAGTCGCACCGAGTCCACGTGGATCATCCATCACCCACCCACACTAGTTCTAGGTTAACCCAGTTTTGCATCCTGCGCGACTTGGGAATGTGGGAGGAAACCAGAGCACCTGGAGAAAAGCCACACGGTCACAGGGAGAACGTACAAACTCCGGAATCAGGATCGAACCTGGATCTCTACCGCTCCAGCACTGTCCCGAATATCGGCACCTTCCAAACTGCTGTTGAAGCCGGGCCCGAGCCTCGCCTTGCGCTGGGGGGGGGGGGGGGGGGGGGGGTGGGGGGTAAGAACAATGCGCGGGTATTTGTAACTTGTAAGCGCCCCTTATGAGCGACTGTTTGCATACCTTGGCAAGGTAGGCAAGCAAAGAATTTCAGTGTGACTTGTCACTTGTGATCATAAAGTATTCTATCAGAAGCATACAAGAGTGCACGGATCATTGCTGTTTGTTGACAATGGCTTTTGTGTGAGGATTGAAGTTTTCATCTTCAAAAAAAAAAAGTGGGTCAGATCAAAGGTCAGATCATCGTACACATCCCGCTCTTGCATGTGTGGATATTTCTCGGACGCACTCCAGCCCATGTTAGTCACCTCATCAAAACATACAAGGTTGCTGCAAAAAGTCGTTTTTCTAGGGCAAAGGACTGTGACAGGAAGATTCATCTTCCGCCCCCACCCCCCAAACACAGCCTGCACTTCTTACAAAAGCATCCACTTGGAACAAAACCAATATTATATCTTTGGAAATCAAATGTGGTAATTATTGGAGTCATGCAACAGGGAAACAGGCCCTTCGGCCCAACTTGCCCGTGCTGACCAAGATGCCCCAACTACACCAGTCCCACCTATGGGCATTTGGCCCATATCCTTCTAAACCTTTCCTAACTATGTACCTGTCCAAATGTCTTATAAATGTTGTTATTGTACCAGCCTCAACTACCTTTGCTGGCAGCCTATTCCATTCACCCACCCCCCACCGAGTGAAAAAGTTGCCCCTCGGGTTACAAGGTTAGTTCCCGGGATGGCGGGACTGTCATATGCTGAGAGAATGGAGCAGCTGGGCTTGTACACTCTGGAGTTTAGAAAGATGAGAGGGAATCTCATTGAAACATATAAGATTGTTAAGGGCTGAGACACGCTGGAGGCAGGAAACATGTTCCCGATGTTGGGGGAGCCCAGAACCAGGGGCCCCAGTTTAAGAATAAGGAGTAAACCATTTAGAACAGAGACGAGGAAACACTTTTTCTCACAGTGAATGTTGAATCTGTGGAATTTCCTCAGAGTGCGGTGGAGGCAGGTTCACTGGATGCTTTCAAGAGAGAGCTAGATAGGGCTCTTAAAGATAGTGGAGTCAGGAGATATGGGGAGAAGGCAGGAACGGGGTACTGATTGGGGATGATCAGCCATGATCACATTGAATGGCGGTGCTGGCTCGAAGGGCCAAATAATAATAATAATAATTGTATTTATAGAGCACTTTAAAAACAAACATAGCTGCAACAAAGTGCTGTACATCACTAATCATTGACAAAAAAGTTAATACAGACCAAAAATAACAATCAAAAGAAATAGTAGGAAAAGACATGTAAAATAAAGAAACATCAAAAACACCACAAACAGAAGCAAAGCCTCAGGCATGGTCAAAAGCCAGGGAGTACAAATGCGTTTTAACACTGGATTTGAAGATGGACAGTGAGGGGGCCTGTCTGATGTGCAACGGCAGGGTGTTCCAGAGTGCCGGAGCAGCAACAGAGAAGGCTCTATCCCCTCTGAGCCTCCGACTAGACCTCGGGAGTTTGTACGTTCAATGGCCTATTCCTGCACCTATTGTCTATTGTCAGGTTCCTATTAAATCTTTTCCCGCTCACCTTAAACCTATATCCTCTGATTCTTGATTCCCCTACCCTATTCCCCTCATGATCTTAAGGTCACCCATCATCCTGCACTGTAAGGAGTGAAGTCCCAGTCTCCCCAACTTCTCCCATTAGCTTAGGCTCTGAACTCCTGGCAACATCCTAATAAATCTTCTCTGCACTCTTTCCGGCTTAACAGCGCCTATCCAATACAATACAATATAACTTTATTTATCCCAGGAGGGAAATGGATCTGCCAGCAGTCATGAAAACACAAAACACATGAAGCATGAAATTAAAGTGACGAGTGGAAAGGCTTGGGGGATATGCAAAGATTGTGGGGGGAGGGGGGGGGGGGGGGGGGGGTTTGGGAGGTCAGTCTCAGCATCAATCCAAGAGCTGGGTGACCAAAATTGAACACTATTCTCCAAATGTGGCCTCACCGCATGTGGTCCAGCCTTCTTGAGCACCTTATTTTCAAGCCACTTTCAAGGAACTATACGCCTGCACTCCTAAATCCTTCTGGTCTACAACACACCCCCGGAGCCCGGCCATTCATTGAGAAGGTCCTGCCCTGACTTGACTTCCCAAAATTTAGTTCCACTTATAGTTTAGAGATACAGCGCGGAAATAGGTCCTTTGGACCACCAAAGTCTGCCCCGACCACCAATCCTCGCACATTAACACTCTACTACACACACAAGGAACCATTTATAAATTATACCGAGCCAATTAGCCTACAAACCTGCACATCTTTGGAGTGTGGGAGGACCCGGAGAAAACCCATACAGGTCACGGGGAGACCGTACAAACTCCTTACAGACAGTACCCATAGTCGGGATCGAACCTGGGCCCCTGGCGCTGTAAGGCAGCAACTCTGCCGCTGCGCCACCTTGCCACTCTTATCAGCACTTATTCTGTAACTGTGACAATATTTTAGCACCAAATCTCTAAGCCACAGTGCCGGATTAGTTAGAGCAAGAAATACAAATACTTACGCTTCCATTTTGTACCCTTGATTCCTGTATCATTCTTGCCATTTGGTGTCACTTCTTCAGCCCTCAAGGAGATTTCTTCGGCACTGGTTTGTTCACTCACATCTTTCACTGGTGACTCTTCATGGCACGCATCTGCTGCTGATTCCTCCAGCTTTGCCTCCTCTCGAACAGCACATTCTTCCAGGCATTTCGGTTTTCTTCTCTTCCTCGTCTCTATCATTTCACCTTCAATGTAAAGGCAGTTTCATAAATAAAATGACCATGTACCACTTTGAGCTCAACAGCATCAAGATCAAGATGGTGCCCAACGCAAGCGACTCGGTGCCGGTCACAGAAGTGGATCTGCAATCACGCGTTACAATCACTCCACTCTATTCAATCTCCATGTCTACAGCAAGTTTACTCTGTACACTGTGGATGGCTCGATTGTAATCCTCTATTGTCTTTCCGTTGACTCCTGCAAGTCCAGATACACCACATCCACTGGCTCGCCCTTATCCATTCTACTTGTTACATCCTCAAAAAATTCCAGTAGATTAGTCAAGCATGATTTCCCTTTCATAAATCCATGCTGAATTTGACCAAATCCCGTCACTGCTTTCCAAATGCACTGCTATAACACCTTTATTAATCATCTCCAGAATCTTCCCCACCTCCGATGTAAGGTTAACTCGTCTATAATTCCCTGTTTCCTCTCTCCCTCCTTTCTTAAAATGTGAAATTGGCTACCCTCCAGTCCACAGGAACTGATCCAGAGTCAAGAGAACATTGGAAGCGTTTTCTGCCCTTGGCTATTTCGCAGATCTACTCATACCGATTCGACAGCATCCAAGCTAATGTCTCTCCTTGCTATTGCATTAATCTCCTCTTTAACCAGCAATGCCACCCCACCTCCTCTTCCTTTCTGTCTATCCTTCCTGAATATCGAATACCCCTGCAAGTTTAGCTCCCAGCCTTGGTCACCCTAGAGCCATGTCTCCGTAATTCCAACAATATCATATCCCTCAACTATTAACTGCGCATTCAATTCATCCACCTTATTTTGAATGCTCCTTGCATTAAGGCACAAAGCTTTCAGGTTAGTTTTTTCCTATCTCCCTTCTACCTTTTGCGTCAGTCCTCCTTTTATGGCCCTCTGTCTCCTTGCATTGGGTCCCAACTGCCTGCCCTGTTAGTTTAAATGCTCAACCTTTCCTACACTCTCTTTCCCGTTAGCTGCACGGACACATGTCCATGTTGTTGTCCACCCCCCCCCCTTCACTTTCGCAATAACTTCCTAATATTGTTTAGTTTGGAGATACGGCATGGAAATAGGAACTTTGGCCCATCGAGTCTGTGTTGATCACTGATCGCTCATTCACTAGTTCTATATTATCCCACTTTCACATCGACACCCTACATAGCAGGGACAGGCTAATTAATCTACAAACCCACACATCTTTGGGATATGGCAGGAAACTGGAGCACCCGGAGGAAACCCACAGGGTCAATGGGAGAAGGTGCAAACTCCATGCAGACAACAATCGAGATCAGGATCAAATCTGAATCTCTGGTGTTGTATGGCAGCAACTGGACTAGTTGTAGCACAGTGCCGCCCAATGTATTCAATGACAATACACATGTATTATATCAGGGAGATACAATATCTACAATTGATCTTATAGAGGTTATAAAATCATGAGAGAAAATAGATCGGATAGGCACACAGATTCTCTTGCACAGAATAGGGGACCTAGAGGACATCATAGGTTTAAGGTGAAGGCGGCAGGATTTAATAGAGTAACTGTGAGGTAACTGGTTTTTTTTTTTTTTAAACATAAAGGATGGTGGGTTTATGGAACATGCTGCCAGAGGAGGTAGTTGAAGCAGTAACTATCGCAAAGTTTAAGAAACAATTAGATAGGTACATGGATGGGCCAAACGCAGATGGGACTAGTGTAGATGAGGCATGTTGGTCGGTGTGGGCCAGTTAGGCCAAAGGGCCCGTTTCCACGATGCATGACTGACATCTCCATAATATTGTAAATATACAAGATATCCCTAATCTCATATTGGAGATATTACAAAACACAAGGCCAACACTGTGGGCGGCTCGATTGTGTAATCATGTATTGTCTTTCCGCCGACTGGTTCGCACGCAACAAACGCTTTTCACCATACCTCGGTACACGTGACAAGAAACAAAACTCAGCACACATTAGGGGGATTGACACAAAATGCTGGAGTTATTCATCGAGACAGACAGCATCTCTGGAGAGAAATGGTGACGTTTCGGGGTCAAGACCTTTCTTCAGACTGGGGGATATTATAATACTTCACAATATTAGAGATCGGATGACTTGTTTTGTGTTAACAGAACAATATTCAAACTTGAGAAAGAACTGCAGATGCTGGAAAACTCAAAGGTAGACAAAAATGCTGTTGGAACTCAGTGGGTGAGGCAGCGCCTACGGAGAGAAGAAATAGGCGCCGTTTTGAGTCGAGAACCGATGTTTCGGATCTCGACCCAAGACGGCGCCTATTACTTCTCTCCATAGATGCTACCTCACCCGCTGAGTTCCACCAGCATTTTTGTCTACCTCCTAATATTCAAGCTTGAGATTGGTATATTGCAACATTGGCGAGACATTGCAATACCCATTGACAACACACATTGCCAGCACAGCCTAGATTTACTTGAAGAGTCATAGTGATCCAGTGTGGAAACAGGTCCTTCAGCCCAATTTGCCCATACCGGCCAACATGTCCCAGCGACACCCGTCCCATCTGCCTGCGTTTGGTCCATATCGCTCCAAACCTCTCCTATCTAGGTTTCTTGAACTTTGGGATAGTCCCTGCCTCCACTACATGCCCTGGCAGCTCGTTCCACACCCACCACCCCTTATGTGGGGGTCATGACAGAAGCCCCCTCGTGGCAATCCCCAGAAACAGACGACCAATTCTGTCAACATGTTGGACGACTTCAGAAGCCGACAGCGAGCTACATGTCGTCTGACACACGAGCGAACGAAGCCCTTGTGTATGAAAAAGTTACCCCTCAGATTCCTATTAAATCTTTACCCCTTCACCTTAAACCTATATATTAAGATGAATTCAAGTTAGATGTAGCTCTTATGGCTAACAGGATATGGGGAGAAGGCAGGAACGGGGTACTGATTGTGGATGATCAGCCATGATCATATTGAATGGCAGTGCTGGCTCAAAGGGCCGAATGGCCTACTCCTGCACCCATTTTCTTTGTTTCTATGTACTTGCACCAGTACAGGAAGCGAAAAAGTGACAGTACTCACCCAGTCTTCCTGTGTTACACCTGAGATTCAATTTATGGGTTGCATTCACATTCATGGGGGAAATCCTACAATGAGACTCAATCGAGATTGCGTGGGTGCAGCCTATGTGGGGTGCGGGGAAGAGATGTCTACCAGGTGTTATTCAGTGTGTGAATAGATAGGCTTTCTTGAAGTTGCAGAAGCCAAAAGCAGCCCTGCTACAACCAATGCACACTCCAGCCGGCAGCTTGTATCAATCTACACCACAATTGCAACCTTGTAAACAAACGCACGCTAAGCAACCCGTCGCCCTTCACAAAAGACTGGTAGCGCGTCCGCGGTAAACAATCAAGGTGCAAACTGCAACATAACAGTCACACAGTAACAAGTTGCAAACTAACCCCTGTCTCCAGCCGGAATTTCCCCCGCACGAGTGCTGCACATAATGCTGTCCGACTCCGTTAAACACTGGCGCCCTTTTAACATGGTTCCTAGAACCAATGCTTATTTCCACCTGTTGATATAGTCTTTGGTTCACTTTGAGGGGGATATTTATCGAAGGGAGTAAAGGATCAAGTGTTGCCCCTCCAGTCGAGAACCACACACGTCATCTCCAGTCACTAAAAGCAAAGGCTGAAGGACTGGATAACAGGTGGGCTTAGCAAGGAACCCTGTTCAACTTGCATCGTTCCAGGAGCAGAATTAGGCCATTCTGCCCATCAAGTCTACTCCATCCATTCAATCATGGCTGATCTATCGTTTAAGAAGGAACTGCAGATGCTGGAAAATCGAAGGTAGACAGAAATGCTGGAGAAACTCAGCAGGTGAGGCAGCATCTATGGAGCGAAGGAAATAGGCAACGTTTCGGGTCGAAACCCTTTTTCAGAAGAAGGGTTTCGACCCGCTGAGTTTCTCCAGCATTTTAGTCTACCTATGGCTGATCAATCTTTCCCTCTCAACCCATTCTCCTGCCTTCTCCCCATAACCCCTGACACCCGTACTAATCAAGAATCTGTCAATCTCCACCATAAATATATTCATTGGGCAATTAATTCCACAGATTCACCACCCTCTAACTAAAGGAATTACCTTCATCCCCTCTCTAAAGGTACGTCCTTTTTTTCTGAGGTTATGGTCTCTGGTCCTAGACCCTTCCACTCGTGGAAACATCTTCTCAACATTCACTCTAACCTGGCCTTTTAGTCTTCAGTAAGTTTCAATGAGGTTCTCACTCATCTTATCTTATCAATCTTATAGAATCTTATAGAATTTTTCGAGGATGTAACTATTAGAGTGGATAAGGGAGAATCAGTGGATGTGTTATATCTGGACTTTCAGAAGGCTTTCGACAAGGTCCCACATAAGAGATTAGTATGCAAACTTAAAGCACACGGTATTTGGGGGTTCAGCATTGATGTGGATAGAGAACTGGCTGGCAGACAGGAAGCAAAGAGTAGGAGTAAACAGGTCCTTTTAAGAATGGCAGGCAGTGACTAGTGGGGTACCGCAAGGCTCAGTGCTGGGACCCCAGCTATTTACAATATATATTAATAATTTGGACGAGGGAATTGAATGCAACATCTCCAAGTTTGGGGATGACACGAAGCTGGGGGGCAGTGTTAGCTGTGAGGAGGATGCTAGGAGGCTGCAAGGTGGATAGGTTGGGTGAGTGGGCAAATGCATGGCAGATGCAGTATAATGTGGATAAATGTGAGGTTATCCACTTTGGTGGCAAGAACAGGAAAGTAGACTATTATCTGAATGGTGGCCTATTAGGAAAAGGGGAGATGCAGCGAGACCTGGGTGACATGGTACACCAGTCATTGAAAGTAGGCATGCAGGTGCAGCAGGCAGTGAAGAAAGCGAATGGTATATTAGCATTCATAGCAAAAGGATTTGAGTATAGGAGCAGGGAGGTTCTACTGCAGTTGTACAAGGCCTTGGTGAGACCACACCTGCAGTATTCTAATCTGAGGAAAGACATTCTTGCCATAGAGGGAGTACAGAGAAGGTTCACCAGACTGATTCCTGGGATGGCAGGACTTTCATATGAAGAAAGACTGGATAGACTCGGCTTGTACTCGCTAGAATTTAGAAGATTGAGGAAGGATCTTATAGAAACTTACAAAATTCTTAAGGGGTTGGACAGGCTAGATGCCGGAAGATTGTTCCCGATGTTGGGGAAGTCCAGAACAAGGGGTCACAGTTTAAGGATAAGGGGGAAGTATTTTAGAAATTTCACACACAGAGTGGTGAATCTGTGGAATTCTCTGCCACAGAATGTAGTTGAGGCCAGTTCATTGGCTATATTTAAGAGGGAGTTAGATGTGGCCCTTGTGGCTAAAGGGATCATGGGGTATGGAGAGAAGGCAGGTACAGGATACTGAGTTGGATGATCAGCCATGATCATATTGAATGGCGGTGCAGGCTCGAAGGGCCGAATGGCCTACTCCTGCACCTATTTTCTATGTTATGTTTCTATCCTTCTAAAGGATCATTCGTCAAGTTGAAAATTCAGTACTAAAATGGCAGGAGATTTAACTTGCTCAAAGGAAGATGGTTTGGGCTGTTGGAGGTCCACCATCCCAGCCCAGGACATTACACCAATGTTCCTCGATGGGGCAACTCACTTCCGCACTTTGCTCCAGCACTTTGTGTCTTTCTTTTGTAAACCAGCGTCTGCCTTCGCTTGTGTCTAATTCCTGCACATTACATTCTCACGAACAACAAAGTGATAATAATCAACATAATCCTTTTTAAATTACATTAACTACGGGGATAAAGGGAGCCCAATACACCGAGGTAAACAACTTTACTGATTTGTGGTCATAAGATCATCATAGGATATAGGAGCAGAATTCAATCATGGCTGATCTATCTTTCCCACTCAACCCCATTCTCCTGCCTTCTCCCCATAAGCTTTGACGACCTTGCAAATCAAGAACCCATCGATCTCTGCTTTAAAAATACTGAATGACTTGGCCTCTGCAGCTGACTGTGAATTCCACAGATTCACCACCCTCTGACTGAGGAAACTCCCCCCTCATCTCCATTCTAAAGGTCGGACCTTTTGGACTCCAATGGCCTAATTCTGCTTCTATGTCTTATATGGTCTTAATAATCAGTAATACCAGGTAGCCAGGTACAATACAATACAATAATACTTTATTAGCCAACTACGTTTTGCAACATATGAGGAATTTCATTTGCCAAGTCAGTCATACAAATAAAAAGCAACAGAACAGATCACTCCTGCATCTGGGGATCTCAGCTCCTCCACGCCGGCGATCGGCCCCCAGGTCGGGGCTTGTCGAGCCTTCTGCGTCGTTGGAGCTCCCGTCATCTATGGTCTCTCCCGAAACTGCGAGTTCTCGATGGCAAAGTCCGCAAGCTGCGGTTGGAGCGATCCCGGGCAAGGGATCGGCTCCGATGGTAAGTCCACGGCCCCGCGGTGGGGCTCAAAGTCAGTCCCGAGCAAGGCCTCCATCCAGCTCCATGATGCTAGGCCTCAGAGCGACCGGAGATACGATCCGGAAAACAATCACATCTCCGGCAAGGTAAGAGATTGAAAATAAGTTTCCCCCTCCCCTGTCCCCCCACATAAAACAAACCAGAGAACATTCACATAAACTTTTAAAACACACTAAAAATAACAAAAAGAAGATGAGAAAACTGACAGACTGTTGGCGAGGCTGCCAATTGTAACGCTTCCCTGGTGGTATCTGTGGAAAAAAAGCAGCATCTGTGGGGAAAAAAATAGTTTTAAAGCTTAGCTAATGACTTTTAATCAAGGAACTTTTAACTTCCCTCATCAACCCTCTCTGCAACTTCTCAAAAGAATGCTGTTTACGGAAGTGTTTTTATCACATTTCTTGTCTGAACATTATAATTATCAGAGGCAAACTGTCTGTAACCACATCTGACCTGTTTCATTCTAACGTGAGTAATTGTGTCTTGCCTAACCTATTTAATCATGGGTTTTTCCAAATTGAACAATAACTTGGATGCAGACTGTATAGCTTTCTTGACACAGAGGTGAGCAGTTTGGTGTACCAGTTTCAACAAAGAAATCTTTATCCTTTATCCTAAGCCAGACCAAGATTTATCATGTAAAAACAAGGAGCGGCAGATGCTGGCTTACAAAACAAGACACAAAGTGCTGGAGTAACTCAGTAGGTCTGGAGAACATGGATAGATAACGTTTCGGGTCACCTTTCAGTCTGAAGAAGGTACTGACCCAAAACATCACCTATCCATGTTCTCTGGAGATGCTGCCTGACCTGCTGAGTTACTCCAGCTCTTAGTGACAATAATTTATCATTATTTTTTTTAATAGCTCTTCTCTCCCCATCAGGGTGGTCACGGTGGCGCAGCGGTAGAGTTGCTGCCTTACAGCGAATGCAGCGCGGGAGACCTGGGTTCGATCCTGACTACAGGTGCTGTCTGTATGGAGTTTGTACGTTCTTCCCGTGACCTGCGTGGGTTTTCTCCGAGATCTTTGGCTTCCTCCCACACTCCAAAGACGTCCAGGTATGTAGGTTAATTGGCTTGGTAAATGTAAAAATTGTCCCTAGTAGGTGTAGGTTAGTGTTAATGTGCGGGGATCGCTGGTCGCCACGGACCCGGTGGGCCGAAGGATCTGTTTCCGCGCTGTACCTCTAAACTAGACTAAACTAAAGGATTAACGTGTCCTAATTCACCGAATCACCAAACAATGGCCCAGATTGAGGTTGTAGAATGGTGCAGTTTGTGGAACCATACCCTCACAGCGCCAGAGACCAGTGTTTAATCTTGAACTTGAATGATGCCTTAGTGGTTTGCACGTGCTTTCTATGGCCGTGTGGGTTTCCTCCAGGTGCTCCATCTTCCTCCCGCATCTTTAAGGACTCGTGGATTGGCAGGTTGATTGGCCACCGTAACTTGCTCCTGGCGTGCAGATGAACGGTGGGAAGAATTAAAATGTGGGATTCACTGTATGATTAGTATGAATGAGTGGTTACAGTTAGCACAGAACTAGTGGACCATATCCAACCATATTTCTGAAGCACATTTTTGATACATTTGCACAAAATGAGTCATAGCTGTCAACAATTTATCAGCCTCCTTAAGTAGCTTTTTTTTTTAACCCTGGATAGAGTGGATGTGGAGTGGATGTTTCCCTAAATGGGAGTGTCCAGGACTAGAGGCCACAGCCTCTGAATGAAAGGACATAC
This sequence comes from Leucoraja erinaceus, assembly GCF_028641065.1. NCBI lineage: Eukaryota > Metazoa > Chordata > Chondrichthyes > Rajiformes > Rajidae > Leucoraja > Leucoraja erinaceus. The sequence continues at coordinate 12,427,210 of NC_073380.1, read as the reverse complement.
CTTTAGAAAGGAGATGAGAAGGAATTCATTTCGTCAAAGGGTGGGGAATCTGTGGAATTCATTGCTACAGGCAGCTGTGGAGGCCAAGGCAATGGATATTTTTAAGGTGGAGATTGACAGATTCTTGATTACTAAGGGTGTCAGAGGTTATGGGGAGAAGGTAGGAGAATGGGGTTAGGAGGCAGAGATAGATCTGCCATGATTGAATGGACTTGATGGGCAAAATGGCCTAATTCTGCTCCTAGAATTTATGAACTAATGCATTAAAGATCCTATAGAAGTTTGAGCTATTTATGGTATGATATCATACAGCTAAGATGCCTGTGATTGCTTATCGAACTTCTGCTATGTTATGGTTATGTAATATAAATGTTATGTGAACTAACATTTGATTGTTAGCTCTAAAATTCACCTGGAAGCATTTTTAGCATTTCAAAATGAAAATTTCAAATTCCATCTCTTCTTCTCTTTCACTGCCTAAAATTCACCGTGTTTCCTGATCTCCCTAGACTTTCCGTCCATACTCTTCATAGCTCGACTTAACACAGATTTCTGCCCCTTTTCATTCTACTGATGCTTTTTCTCATCACGGCACAGTTTAGCATCCTTTTTAGTTTAATTTAGAGATACAGCACGGAAACAGGCTCTTCAGCCCACCGAGTCTGCGCCGACCAGTGATCCTGCACATTAACACTAATCCACACACAATAGGGAACATTTATATTCATACCCCGCCAATCAACTTGCAAACCTGCACGTCTTTATAGTGTGGATGAAAACTGTAAATCCCGGAGAAAACTCACACAGGTCATGGGGAGAAGGTACAAACTCTGTACAGATAGCATCTGTCGTCAGGATGGAACCCAGGTCTCTGGCGCCGTAAGGCAGCAAGTCTACCACCGCAGCAGCAGCGCATCGGCATACGCTCCTCCATCGCTCCTCCACCGCTCCAACCGCTACGGACTCGGCCAGCCCCGCGACGGCGACGGTGAAGTAGCAGCAGATTTGTCCCCTCCCCGTCGATCTTCCCCGTGCCACGCTAACTTGATTTACCAAAGATATATGCCCTTTTTGATTCTACTGATGCTTTTCCTCATCATTGAACAGTTTAGCATCATTTTTAGTTTAGTTTAGTTTAGAGATACAGCGCGGAAACAGGCCCTTCGGATCATCGAGTCTGCACCGACCAACAATCCCCGTACACTAGCACTAGCACTATCCTACACACCAGGGACAATTTACAATTTTTACCAAAGCCAATTAACCAAAAAAACCTGTACGTCTTTGGAGTGTGGGAGGAAACCAGAGCACCTGGGGAAAACCCACGCGGTCACAGGGAGAATGGACAAATTCCACACTGACAGCATCCGTGGTCAGGATCGAACCCGATTCTCTGGCGCTGTAAGGCAGCAACTCCACCGCTGTGCAACTGTGCTGCCCAATTCATGTAGAGTCTTTTCTCAAATCCAATGTGGTCATGATATCAAACACAATATTATTGTATTTTTTTAAATTTAGTTTAATTTAATGTCACGTGCACAGAGGTACAGTGAAGATCATTTGCTGCGTGCTATCCAGTCAGTGGAAATACTATACATGATTACAATCGAGCCATCCACAGTGACAGGAGTAGAGATTTAAAAGAGTGGAGTGATTGTAATGAATGGTTGCAGATACACTTCTGGGACCAGCACGCAGAGAGTCATCCCGTTTGGGAGCCATGATAGGTTCCTAAGCGATAGGAGCATAATTAGGCCATTTTGCCCATCAAGTCTACTCCGCCATTCAATCATGGCTGATGAAGGGGCGCCGTCTAGTTGGGTATAGCTGCCCTGCCTGCAGCGGTCTGTCCTTTCACTCCTTTTATTTTTAAGATGTTAAAAAGTGTTTTGTTTGGAGGTCTATTCTTTTTATGAGGGGAGTTGGGGGGGTGGGGGTGGGAAACTGCATTTCTCAGTCCCTACCTGGTCGGAGAGGCGGCTTTTCTCCGGGCCGCATCTTCACCCCGTCCTAGCGGCCTACCATCAGGACTGGAGCGGCGTTTTCCTGTCGGGAACCTTGGCTTCGATGGCGACACAGCGCTGGAGCACAATCGCAGAGCGGGCGATGCCTTGCCCGGGTCGCCGTGCTGGAGCTCCGGAATGCGGAGTCCGCCGATGGAACATCGCGGAGCTGCGGGTCTGTGGAGCGTCCAGCCGCGGGCGGCGCCGCTGACTTTAACACCGCGGAGCCTGGGATCTCTCGGCAAGATCGCCAGTGTTGGAGCTCCGACCAGCGCGGCCTGTTGGCTTCGGGAGCCACGGTCTCCGGTAAGGAAGCGGCCGTACCAGGTATTCCAAGCCGCTGAAGAGAGTTCTCCCTACGCCGGAGCTCCATCATCTGGCGGGAGGGCCTGAAACATCAAGCCGCCATAGCGGTGACTGCGGAGGCCTCAATAGGCCCCGACCATGGGTGAACGAGAGGACGAGGACTGGACTTTATGCCTTCCCCCACAGTGGAAACCATTGTGGGGGGATGTTTTTATGTTAAATTCTTCTTTAATGTTGACTCGAATTCGAATTTCACTACACCAATTGGTGTATGTGACAATAAATAAACCTTTGAACCTTTTTTCTATCTTTCCCTCTTGACCCCATTCTCCTGCCTTCTCCCCACAACCCTTGACATCCTTATTAATCAAGATATAGAGCTCTATATCTTCAATGTTGGTGTCTCTGGAAATACCCAGATTGTGAATAACTTTTGGTTTAGATCCAAGCCACTGCTGAAACGTCATTCAGTTTTACTACCTATTACCAATGATTTTTTAAAATTATATTATTTGTTCCATCTATCTATACTTTTACTAAAACTCTCATCTTGACCACTTCCGGTCTGCGATGTAATTAAATTTGCGCAAAAACGATCCCCCATAGCGCTACGATTTTTCGCCACCTTACTCACCATTCTCGTCTGCTGCAAGTGAAATAGGTTTTGTTCCGATCGGTGAAATATTAGAAAAGTTATTGGACTGTTATTCGCCAGGACAGTGACGCCCCTTCCGGCACCCGCTATCAATCACCGGCCGTGAGAATAAAGCTGAAGGAGCGCAGTGAGCAAAGTACGAGCGGGATCTGTGTTTTGCGAGCGGGGGCTGTGTTCTGTTCTGCGAGCGGGGTCTGTGTCTGTTCTGCGAGCCTTCAAGATCGGCTGCAGGAGGCGCCGCTAAGACACAAAGATGGCCGCGGGAGGAGAGGAGAGGGACGTTGGTTCGCGGAAGCTGCTCCAGTACATGAAGCGCGTGGTCCAATTCGACTTTGGACTTAAAATAATGGCGCCAAAAATGGGCCTCATATCTGAGGAAGGATGTGCTGGCTCTGGAGAGGGTCCAGAGGTTTACATAAATGATCCCAAGAATGAGTGGGTTTGCATATGATGAGTGTTTGACAGCACTGGGCCTGTATTCGCTATAGTTTAGAAAGTTGAGGGGGGGACCTCATTGAAATTTACAGAATAATGAAAGGCATAGAGTGGATGTGGAAAGGATGATGGTAGAGTCTAGGCCCAGAAGTCATAGCCGCAGAATTAAAGGGCGCTCTTTTAGAAAGGAGGTGAGGAGGCCAAGTTAGTGAATATTTTTCATGCAGAGATAGAGAAATTCTTGATTAGAACGGGTGTCAAGGGTTATGGGAAGAAGGCAGGAAAATGGGATTAGGAGGCAGAGATCAGACATGATTAGATGTCAGGGTAGACTCGATGGGTCGAATGGCCTAATTCTACTCCTATAAATTTGTGAACTTGTGAAAAATGCCAGCATGTGTACTGTATGCAAAATTAATTTCACTCTTCTGTTGCTTTTGTGACAAATCACTATTGAACTATTGAACACTGGGGACTTCCGACTAAACAAACTACAAACTGCCTGGAATGCACTAGGGATTTTGGAACTTTGTTTTTCTCGTTGCACTATGTTGTTTATTTGATTTTATATATTGATTATTTATTGTTGTCGTTTATTGTGTGGTCCACTGAGTTTATATATCTAATGTGCTGCTGCAAATAAGAATTCAATTTTTCTGTTCTGGGACATATATGACGACAAAACATTCTTTGACTTGGTTTTTGTTTTGGAACGTGAGAAAGACCTTTTATTTATTTCAAAAACAAACTTTATTTGTAATTAAATATAAAAAAAGAAAAATAAAAACAAGATACAATTACTATCATTGTGACCTGAGGAGCACCTTCAGCAACAGGGTGGTTCCATCAAGATGCAGGACAAAACGCCACAGGAGATCCTTCTTTCCTGTGGCTATCAAACTGTACAACTACTCCCCCTTCTGTCGTGGGCTAGACTGAGACCGACTCCCCCCCAAAATCTTTGCCCATCCCCAATCCTTTTCACTCGTCACTTAAAGTTCACGTTTCATGTACATTGTGTTTTATGACTGTTGGCAGATCAATTTCCCTCCTGGGATAAATAAAGATCTATCGTATCACAAAAATAGTACTTGCAGGTACTATCATCACATTAAAAAAGCATTGGACAGGTGCATGGATAGGACAGATTTGAATGGATATGGGCCAAACACAAGCAGGTGGGGTTACTGTAAATAGGACATATTGATCGGTGTGGGCAAGTTGGACCGAAGGGCATGTTTCCATGCTGTATGACTTTATGACTATTCTTATATATTTAATATTGCCAGTGTCATAGTCAGTAGTCTTAGTACAATAGGCAATACGTGCAGGAGTAGGCCATTCAGCCCTTCGAGCCAGCACCGCCATTCAATGTGATCATGGCTGATCATCCCCAATCAGTACCCCGTTCCTGCCTTCTCCCCATATCCCCTGACTCCACTATCTTTAAGAACCCTATCTAGCTCTCTCTTGAAAGTATCCAGAGAACTGGCCTCTGAGGCAGAGAATTCCACAGACTCACAACTCTCTGTGAGAAAAAGTGTTTCCTCATCTCCGTTCTAAATGGCTGACCCCTTATTCTTAAACTGTGGCCCCTGGTTCTGGATTCCTCCAACATCGGGAACATGTTTCCTGCCTCTAGCGTGTCCAAACCCTTAACAATCTTATATGTTTCAATAAGTACCTGCCTTAACACAAAATACCCTTGCCACTTATCTAGCCTACTGGGTTGATATCCGTTCCCTTGTTTAAGTGTCCATATCGGACACAACCACTCAATATCCAGCAGTGGAAGGATCCTAGGCTGTGGTTCTCCCCCACAGAGCCGTGGCATTGCCTGCGCCCAGCTTCAGTGCGTCCCTCAGTATGTACTCCATCAGTCTGGAGCAGACCAGTCGGCAACATTCACTGATGGACATCTCGCTGTGCTGGGAGACCAAGGTTCGTGCAGACCAAAAGGCGTCTTTCACCAAACTGATGGTCTTCCAGCAGCACATGAGATCCACTTGGCAACATGGAGAATGTGTAAGATCCACACCGACATCACCAAAAATAAGGATTGAATCTGAGTCACTGATGACATGAAGCTACGGCTCCAACAGTTGTTCCACTTTGAATCTCACATCATTGTTCTCTTATACCATTAATACTCATGCTTTAGTCAAACAACTACAGATGATGACTGCCTGCCTGCCTGACACGCTGAGTAACTCCAGCACTTTGTGTTTTACACTTATTGCTCATCCTGATTCTCGCTTATTAGGGTTTTCTCCAGGGCAGGAAATGATGCAAAGACTCAAAATGAAAGATATAAAACTATTTCCTTGCATCATCTTTCATACGTCCATCTTTGAAGAATAAGTACTGAAAGTGTTTCTCCCATCTTTGTTGGGTTGCATCAGCTGATCCTTCCAACAAAATCATCCTTTATTCACTATACTCCAATGCAGAGTTTATAAGATGGAAATTATAGGATCATAAGAATTAGAAGAGTGAGGGGGGGTTCTCATTGAAATGTACTGAATAGTGAAAGGCTTGGATAGAGTGGATGTGGAGAGGACGTTTCCACTGGTGGGAGAGTCTAGGATTAGAGGTCTCAGAATCTTTGCCACAGAAGGTTGTGGAGAATTGAATTGAATTTAATACATTTTATTAGCCAAGTATGTAGACATACAAGGAATTTGCCTTGGTGCTTTGCTCGCAAGTAACAACACGATACACAGTAGACAATTAAAAATAAAACATTATAATTTAAACATGTGAAGAATGAAATCAAATACCAAAGCACAAGGAGACTATAGACGTTTGGCTGTAGGGTAGAGCTACTACTCGTGGAAAAAAGCTGTTTTTATGTCTGGCTGTGGCAGCTTTGACAGTCCGGAGTCGCCTTCCAGAGAGAAATGATTCAAAGAGTTTGTGGTCAGGGTAAGAGGGGTCAAAGATGATCTTATCCACTCAATTCCTGGCCCTTGCAGTGTACAGTTTATCGATGGGAGGAAGGTTGCAGCCAACAACCTTCTCGGCTGATCAAATGATGCGCTGCAGCCTCCGGATGTCGTGCTTGGTGGCTGAGCCAAACCAGACCATGATGGAGAAGGTGAGGACAGACTCTATGAAGGCAGTATAAAACTGGACCATCATTGCCTGTGGCAGATTATGTTTTCTCAGCTGCCGCAGGAAGTAAATCCTCTGTTGGGCCTTTTTGACTGTGGAGTCGATGGTGGCCTCCCATTTAATGTCCCTAGAGATGATGGTTCCAGGAACTTAAAAGACACCACAGATGTGACTGTGGAGTTGTTGATGGTGAGGGGAGGGTGAGCTCTCCTAAAATCTACAATTAATTGCACCGTCTTAAGAGCATTGAGCTCCAGGTTGCTGCGATGGCACCAGGACGCCAGCTGTGTCACTTACTGTCTGAAGATTCTTCCCCATCCTGGATCTGTCCAATCAGGGTTGTGTCGTCTGCAAACTTGAGAAGATTGACAGAGGTGTCTGTGGAGGTGCTGTCGTTGGTGTAGAGAGAGTAAAGGAGAGGGGAGAGTATGCAGCCTAGCGGTGCTCCTATGCTGATGGTCTGAGGCCAAGTCAATGGATATTTTTAAGGCAGAGGTAGATAGTTACTGGATTAGTACGGGTGTCAGGGGTTATGGGGAGAAGGCAGGAGAATGGGGTTAGGAGGGAGAGATAGATCAGCCATGACTGAATGGTGGAGTAGACTTGCTGGACTAATTCTGCTCCTATTACGTATGAAATCAGGATTAGATCATTTGGCCCATCAAGTGTGCTCCGCATTCGATCATGGCTGATCTAGTTGTTCCTCTCAATCCCATTCTCCCCGTAACTTTTGACACCGTTACTAATCAGGAACCTATCAATCTCTGCTTTAAAAATGCACACTGACTTGGCCTCCACAGCCGGCTGCGGCAATGCATTCCACAGATTCATCATCCTCCGAGTTACTGCTGCATTCCCACCGCTTCCCTCACACCCCCCCCCCTCCCCACTCCGCACTCGCCATCCTACAGGTTCCACTGTTCGCATCCTTTTATCCCTCTCGTAAGCACATCTTCCCCAGCCAACAATGGGCCATTATGGACTCCACCCCTGCTGAGATAGACAATACACAATAGGTGCAGGAGTAGGCCATTCGGCGCTTCGAGCCAGCACCGCCATTCACTGTGATCATGGCTGATCATCCCCAATCAGTACCCCGTTCCTGCCTTCTCCCCATATCCCTTCACTCCTCTATCTTTGAGATCTCTCTCTTGAAAGCCTCTAGAGAATTGGTCTCCATTGCCTTCTGAGGCAGAGAATTCCACAGATTCACAACTCGCTGTGTGAAAAAGTTTTTCCTCATCTCCGTTCTGAATGGCTTACCCCTTATTCTTAACTTTTAATCACCTGTTGCCAGCCATGATTTTTTCAGCCCTTTTCTCGTCTCCAGTTCCCCTCCCCCACCCAACCTCAATCTTTCAATCTGAACAGGGTTCTGCCCCAAAACGTACACCTATTCCTTTTCTCCAGAGATGCTGCTGACCCGCTGAGTTGCTCCAGCACTTTGTTTAAAAACCGGCATCTGCAGTACCTTGCTACATATAAAGAAAGAAACTCCTCCTCATAAAGGATGAGGTTATAGAGTGCTTCAACGTCCTTTTATTCTGAGGCTGTGCCTTGTTTTGAGCTGCCGTGGGTGTGGCATTACTCATTCCGTTCGCCCAAACACCCGAAAAATCTCACCAAAATAAGATTTCAGTTTGACAGTATTTTCCGTAAACAGCTTGTAGCTGAACCTGACTCATTATCCAACGGTCGGAGGCAGTATCAATTTGCATGTCAATGTGTTCAAGAAGGAACTGCAGATGCTGGAAAATCAAAGGTACACAAAAAAGCTGGAGAAACTCAGCAGGTGCAGCAGCATCTATGGAGCGAAGGAAATAGGCAACGTTTCGGGCAAAAACCCTTCTTCAGACCCGCATGTCAATGTGCTGGTTCATCTTTATTCAAACATCTGTCTGCCCTTACCATTGCCATGCAGTGCATAAATCCCTTACACTTCCCACAAGTTATAGGAGTAGAATTAGGCCATTTGTCCCATCGAGTCTACTCCGCCATTCAATCAGAAAACTGATGTGCCTTCCAGAGCCCCCATTCGCCATGATGGTATTTCGGTCACAGTCACGGAGGCTGACGTCAGAAGATCCTTCAGAGAGGTGAACCCTCGGAAAGCGCCTGGACCGGATGGTATATCCGGGCGTGTTTTAAAAATCTGTGCGGACCAACTGGCTGGAGTTTTTATGGACATTTTCAACCTCTCACTTTTGAGGTCTGAGGTTCCCACCTGCTTTAAAAGGGCATCAATAATACCGGTAAGAAGAGGAAGGTGACGTGCCTCAATGACTATCGACCAGTGGCAGTAATGTCTGTGGTGATGAACTGCTTTGAGAGGCTGATCATGGCGCAAATCAACATACCTCGACAAAAACCTGGACCTGCTGTAGTTCACTTACCGCACATCAGATCAATGGTGGATGTGATCTCACTGGCTCTCCACTCCACTCTGGACCACTTGGACAACAAAAACTCATATGTCAGGCTGTTATTCATTGTCTACAGCTTGGCATTTAATACCATCATCCCCTCCAAACTGGTTACCTCTCAGAACTGGGTCTCTGCGCATCCCTCTGCAATTGGATCCTCGACTTCCTCATTCACAGACCACAATCCGGCCGTATTGGTGGAAATGTGTCATCCTCGATAACAATCAGCACGGGAGCACCTCAAGGCTGTGTGCTCAGCTCCCTGCTGTACTCACTCTATACTCATGACTGCGTAGCCGGACATGGTGCGAACTCCATCATCAAGTTCGTTGACAACACTACTGTTGTGGGACATATCACTGATGGGGATGAGTCAGAGTATAGAAGTGAGATCGAGCGACTGTCCATATGGTGCCAGCACAATAACCTGGCTATCAACACCAGCAAAACCAAGGAACTGATTGTGGACTTCGGAAGGGGTAGGATGGGGACCCACAGTCCCGTTTATAACGCATCTACTTCCTGAGAAGATTACGGAGAGGGGTCAGAGATGATCTTACCCGCTCGCTTCCAGGCCTCTGCAGTGTAGTTTGTCAATGGAGGGAAGGTTGTAGCCAATAACCTACTCAGCTGATCGGACGATTCGCTGCAGCCTCCGGATGTCATGCTTGGTGGCTGAGCCAAACCAGACCATGATGGAGAAGGTGAGGATAGACGCTACGATGGCCGTATAGAATTGGACCATCATTGCCTGTGGCGTCTTGTGTTTCCTCAGCTGCCTCTGTTGCGCCTTTTTGACTGTGGAGTCGATGGTGGACCCCTATTTAAGGTCCTTGGAAATGATGGTTCCCAGGAACTCAAATTACTCCACAGATGTGACTGTGGTGTTGTTGATGGTGAGTGGGGGGAGGGGAAGGGGAGCTCTCCTAAAGTCTACAATCAATTCCACTGTCTTAAGAGCATTGAGCTCCAGGTTGCTGCGATGGCACCAGGACACCAGCTGTGTAATTTCCTGTCTGTAGGCAGATTCCTCCCCATTCTGGATCAGTCCAATCAGGATTGCGTCGTCTGCAAATTTGAGAAGCTTGACAGAGGAGTCAGTGGAGGTGCAGTCATTGATGTAGAGAGAGTAGAGAGGGGAGAGTAAGTAGCCTTGCGGGGCTTCTATGCTGAGGGTCTGCGTGTCCGAGATGTGCTTTCCCAGCCTCACATGCTGCTTCCCGTCTGTCAGGAAGCTGGTGATCCACCGATTGTCTAAAACCATCAGTTGTAGTTCCTCGTTTCTCCCTCCACACATGCTGCCTAACCCGCTGAGTTACTGCAACTCTTTGGGTGTCAAAATATGTCTTTTTTGACAACTGAGATATTTGATTGTTTTAAAATGACAAAACTGTGGCGTCTGATGGTCATTGCAACAATAGTAATTGACTGAAGAGCACGAAGCTTTAATGAAAAGGTACGTCCCAAGTGAAACTATGTACTTACTCATTCTCTCACACTGCTCTGGCTTCTAGTCCCAGACTATAGCTGTCAGCTATTTTTAACAGTTTCAGATCAAAATAAATTGTCCAGTTTCTGCACAATATCTTTAACATGATCGGAGATTCAGGCTCAATCTCTGTGAGGTTTGTTGGGCAGCTTACAACCCAGCAGTATGAAGAAAGGTCTCGACCCGAAATGTCGCCCATTCCTTCTCTCCATAGATGCTGCCTCACCTGCTGAGTTACTCCAGCATTTTGTGTCTACCAGATGAATATTGATTTATCTAATTCACGTAACCCTTGCTTTCCCTCTCTCTCCATCCCCCCCATCCTAGTTCTCCAACTAGTTTCACTGTCTTCCTGAATAAATGTAACTGTTTGTGTGCCTTATTCTTACCTTCCCCATAGCCAACAATGAACCATTCTACATTTTCCTTGATCGTCGTCCCATTTGATCTGTGTTTTCTCACCTTACCCTTCCATATCTCTATGTCTCAAGAGAGAGCTAGATGGGGCTCTTAAAGATAGCGGAGTCAGGGAATATGGGGAGAAGGCAGGAACAGGGTACTGATTGGGGATGATCAGCCATGATCAAGTTGAATGGCGGTGCTGGTTTGTATGGCCAAATGGCCTACTCCTGCACCTATTGTCTCCCTCTCCTCTGACTCTCAGTCTGAAGAAGGGTCTCGGCCCGAAACGTCACCCATTCCTTCTTTCCAGAGATGTTGCCTTTCCCCTCTGAGTTACCCCCGGCATTTTGTGCCTATCTCTCTGAAATTCTCTTAGTATCCTGACTGACTTATCATCTACAACAATTGAAGCTGGATGATATGAATGAACAAGTGAGGTTGGCACAGTGGCACATCTGTAGGTTGTTGTCACCTCAGATAGACACAAAAAGCTGGAGTATCTTAACAGGACAGGCAGCATCTCTGGAGAGAAGGAATAGGTGACGTTACGGGTCAAGAATATTTCTCCCCCCCGAGTTACTACAGCTTTTTGCGTCCATCTTCGGTTTAAACCAGCATCTGCAGTTCCTTCCTACACCCTCAACCTACTCCTATCTGCCCCCGATCCCAACTTCACGTGCCAGCCTCTGCCTCACCTTCCCCTGTTCTGGTGGTCTTCCCTGATGCAAGGTCTCAATCCAAAGACAATCCTTTCTCCTCCACAGATGCTGCTTGATCTGCCGAGTTCTTCCAGCAGTTTATGAAGAATATACTTTTGCATTAAGAATATGCAAAATTAATATGACGAGTAGCTCTTCTCAATCAAAATGCCTGAAATTGTTTTTAAAACAATTCAATTTAATTGTTTATTATTAAAAAACTGAAGTTATTGAGAACTTACTGTACATAAATTAGCCGATGGACTCTTGCCTTAGAACAGCATCAACGTTTGTGCATTGGTGATCTTGAACAGAAATGAAATAAAAAATAAAAATAAAATCTTGAGGTTTCAAAGGTTATTGAAAAAAAAACCGTAATGGTGAAAAACAATCCTTTATCATTATGACTAACGATTCCTGACTTGTTTTTATCTAGATTGATCTTGTTTAATGGCAATAAACAATCCCTACTTTCGTTTTAAGTCAACTTTGAGTCACGTAGGCCAATTACGGGAAGGAGAAAGGAATAATAAACTTTAACTGACTATCTGCTTGCGGTTAATTCACATTTTGGACAAACTATTCCCGTAAAAAAAAAAATCCCATTCACAACTTATTTTACAACCAAGCCAAACAAGTATATCTACTTGTAGATTTATATCTACTTGTTTGGCAAGATATACACTATTTTCCTTTCACTCTCTGGACAATTGCATGCAGCAGGACTTCTCCCAGTCAAATTTAAACTTTGCACATGTCGAAAGGGGGGAAAACGGGACGTTTTGCATTGTTTGCAAAAAAAAACACGTGCAATTATGATTATATTAGAGAGAGGGAGGGGAAATTAAATATGAATTGCAAGAGCAGTTGTAAGGACGCGCCGGTGTCCATATAAGGTAGCGCACCCGCATATGCTCGCCAACTGCCGCTCTTCGAATGAACACACGCGCGCGCCCGCCCGGCAGCAACAGTCCCCGCGCGCGGCCACGCGCACATCCCTCCCGGCCGCGCGCCCCCGGAGAAGCCGGTGACGTCACGCACCATTGATTCATTCTCCCTCCACGGGCGGGCGAGCGCACCGGCCGATTGAGTGTAAAAATGTCGGGGGTGGATCGATTCCCCCCCCCCGGCCCCTCCCTCTCTGCAGGCGGGCGGGCGGTGGAATGGGCGCTCCCGCGATCACGTGGGCCTTTGTTTACAACCGAAGGGGGGAGGGCGCGAATGAGACAGTCAGAGCAGAGCGCGCGGGGTCGTCCACGGTGTCGCCTCGCCCGCTCGCTGCCGCTGCCGCCGCCGCCGCCACCACAACAACAACATTCACCTCAGCACCGTCCATACCTCACTCCAGACGAATCTTTCTTTGTTTCCCCCACCCACCCCTCTCATCAGGAAGAAGTAGATTCCCCTTTTTTTCCCCCTCTAAAATTCTCCTTTCGTCTCCCCACTCCCAACTAGTGCACACCCTGACAACAACACCAACAACAACAACAAAAAAGAACAATGTGCACTCGACGATAAATGCGTTTCCTCAGCTCGCCGGAGACAGAAGTGAGGGAGAAGGGAGAGCGACGACGAGACAAAAGCCGTGAGGACAAGATGCCGCGGCCGCGGAGGGAGAGCTTCCTCCTGCTGGAACAGGCCGTCACGGTCGACCCGAAGGAGATCGATGCTCTGGTGGCGAAAATCGGGGAGACGCTGCAGTTTCAGCGGTTGTCCGACGGAGCCGGCGGCAAAACGCAGCAGCAGTATTGCAACCAGCAGCACTGCAGCTATTGCAGCCAACAACATTGCAACCAGCAATATTGCATCCAACAGCATTGCAACCAGCAAACACAACAACAACAACAACAACAGCATTGCAACCACCACCAGCAGCAGCAGCAGCAACAACAGCAACAGCCACCTCATGTCTCCGCCAAGTGCGGCGTATGTTGCATGGACCGGTTGAAAGCACCGGGTCGTAACAAGCCCTACCAAGTGCCGGCCCGCTTGCAAAACTCGGGCCAGGCTTCGGCACCGCCGGCCAACAGAGGCAAGACGGCGAGGAGGTCGTCGGCTTACCATCTGAGCGCCCAGCAGAAACTGGAGCAGCTCCTCTCCTCGGGCAACCTGATCAAAGAGGCGGTGAGGCGCCTTCACATCGATCACGGCTACTCGCCCTTCTACGTGGAGAAGAAGATAGTGGCGGCCGGTGAGTAAAGACGGGCCACTCGTTATTATTATTATTTGTTCTGTAACCGGTGGAAAACTAACTGCAGGCTGTTTTGTGGCTTATCATGGAGAGAAACATTCACCACCACTGCACCGATATCGCTGTGAAACGAATAGCCTCACCCCCCCCCCCCCCCCGAAAAAACAACAAAAAAACAATGATCTGTCTTAACGTACTGTATGGTATTCTAAATGAAGCCATTGGGATCCATCTTTGCACCAGTCCAATGACTACAGTGTTTATTTTTTAAACGAACAATGCAAAAACCAAGAGTAACCCTTTGGATGTTTATTTCAGTCTAACGATTGCAGTTTTATTTCAACGGTGGTTACACATGTTTACAAGAGAAAATCACGCCGTCTGGTGCTTGTTTTGGAAGAGCCTGACACCGCAAGGTCGTTGCAACGCTGCCCTTGATTATTTTTTTCCCTTTGGACTCAGTGTTTTTTCTTTGGACTGACTGTTTCCACAGATGTTTGGATCTCCAAACTGTTTATCACTGGTGGACTGGATACCACATGGCAGCTGAACCCGCATTCCAAGAACTCTAGACCCTCCACATCAGGAATTCCGCGAACTGTTTACAGGACGTGTCGTTGGGTTTGGGACCTGGTTTAATGGGTTAATAAGTTCGTTGTTATTTAATAGCCCCTTAATTTTCGCTACAATGAATAAGGTGTATACTTCGTAACGGAGTATTCTGTTGTTCCTGTTGTCCAGGAATTGATGTCGAATAAAATATTGCAGTTAAACAACACATTATATCTGTTTCCTTTGTGATATTGTTTAGATTGCTGACATTACTAATTACTTCGGGAGAGATGTGATTTAATTCGTAACATCCGCAGAGAACATCCGTTCGAGTGCTTCCTATGGAAGTAAGGAAGCCATGAATGCTGGTTGTATTTGAAATACCCATTCTAATGTGTGGGTAGGATTCTTGTACTATATTTTGGTCCGATTCACATTATTGTTTTTGGTGAATATATGTGCTTCTGATAGATAAGGGTAGCTTCAGAATTAACTTGTACAAACTATTTATAAATGAGGAAGGGTCTCGACCCGAAACATTACCTACCCATGTTCTTCAGAGATGCCTCCTGACTTGCTGAGTAACTCCAGCCCTCTGTGTCCATTTTTGTAAGCCAACACCTGAGGTTTCTTGTTTCTACATTGTTGTTTTAATATGCTGTTTTAATACACCATAAAAAATAAAAAATAAACTCTTTGATCATTGACATATTTCTCGAAGCCACTTTCTTGAACGTGGTTTGATTCAAATTTCCAGAAGTGACGACCGAATGATGAAATAACTTGGAACTTGTAATTTTTTTTTTTACACAGAACTACACAATCTCCTACCGATTGATTGAAGCTGAATTACTGTGATAGTAAACTGGAAAAACCCTGGTGTCCTTTAGTAAAATGCTATCTCAGGAAATCAGATTTCCCAGAAAGACCGTCACTGGGTTATTTCACTGTTTTAAATATGAATCTGCATGTACTTACAGTAAAGCATTCCCCCCCCCCCCCATTAATTTTTTTGTTCATGAATATAGCTCAAATTTGTTTTTAGTGCTATGTTGAGCCACAGGTTACTCGCAGTTTATTCTGTGTCTAATATATAAATGCAAAGCAGTATGAATCACATTTTTCTAATGCTCTCAAGTTAAGTTGAGTTTATTGTTTTTTGCCTGTGCAGGTACGATGGAAAGTTTGCTTGCAGTAGCATCACAGGCACATAGACTCAGACAACACACAGAACAAAGTATACGTAAATTAACCGAGACAGTGAAAAGAAAAATAATTAGAACCCAGTCTGTACTAGAGAAAGTGGTGGCCTGGACAACAATGTTTTAAAATAACACCCTTGGGGTCAAACACTACAAATGCATTTCTGTAACATCCATTTCCTCAAATCATCAAACTAATTTGCCTTCCCAAATGGAACTTGCACTCAGTCAATCAATCAATCAATATCCCGACCTGAAACATCACTATCCATGTTCTCCAGACATGCTGCTGGACCTGTTGGGCTACTCCAGCATTTTGCCTTTTTTTTGGCTTTCAGTTACTTGGCCTTACTTGTCCTTTCAGTTACCAGATCCCTTTGAACATCAGCCAGTCAATATACTATGTTAAAATACTCTTCTGCTCTCTGTTTGTGCACCAATGTTGATTACCTCTCATTTTACCCACATTATTTTCCTATCATTCTTTCATTCACCTACCTATATCTATTCAAGGCCACTTTGTGGATTCCTATGTACTCAAAGTCCAGCCGTTTAAAATCAGCAGTGGTGTTGCTGCCTTTGGGATCTAATATCAAATTCAACAATTGTCAGGTGGTACTCAGAAGTAGCCAGTTTTGCAAGGAACCCATTTTTAATATTGACTATTTAGCCCTATGATAATGCCTAATCTGGTGGGCATTTCCAGCATTTGTTTTTAATATTCAGGTTTCAGTAACACTTCTAACCAGCATTACATGGTTTGAACTGGTCTCTTTGTGTTTTCTATTTTACAAGAACCTGTTTTGGTGGAGGCACAGTGACGCACAGTAGAGTTGCTGCCTTAAAGCACCAGCAACCATGGTTTGATCCTGGCTATGGGTGCTGTCTGTACAGAGTTTGTATGTTCTCCCTGTGACCTTGTGGGTATTCTCAAGTGCTCCAGTTTCCTCTCACACTTCAAGGCGGTACAGATTTGTAGGTTAATTGGCTTTAGTTAAATTGTAAATTGACCCTAGTGTGTGAGATATGCTAGTGTAAGGGGTGATCGCTGGTTGGTGCAGACTCAGTGGGCCGATGTGCCTATTTTCACGCTGTATCTCAAGTCTAAAGAACCCTTGTTAATCTACTGGTTGCTCTATGTTGAAATCTATATATTTGCATATCGGTATCTCAACGTGGAATTATTGTCCGTTGTGCACTCGCCTGGTTATCTTTCAGAAGCTGTGTCATTATTTTATATAGTAAGGTGGGGCACTAGTGTGGCTTATCAACATCCTGATGGTTTCAAACCACCCACGGGGCTAATTTGTTCTTTGTGGAAAAAGTAAACTCAATTGAAATACATGACAGAAGAAGATAATTAGAGAGAACACTTTTTTTTTAAGGCTAAAGATGAGAAAATAAATTGAGTAAACAGTAAAACAAATGTGGGACTGGAACAGTTAGAAAGAAAATAATTAGATGGGTATAATTGACAGGGACAATGCCAGCAAACCAGCTCGGTGAGAACCAGGAGAACACACAAATGAGTGAAAGACAAATAAAGCAAAGTAAATTGTGTTTTATTTGTTCCTTCCTTTTTGCCTAGCCTTTCCTTGAAGATATTCGCCCAGGCTTGTGCAATGATTGTTGTTGAACTGTTTCAATTTGCATTGCCTGGAATCTAAGGCATGTAAGCCATCAATCACATGGGGAAGTGTTTGTTCCCTTAATCTTGTTCTTTTGACGGTATATGTATTTTTATTATCATTGCTACATAGCATTCAGTGTGTTTACTTTGTTACAGGAAATGGGTTATGAATATGTTTGCAAGTCCTTGCCCATTTGATGGTGTAAGATTTCACTAGGACTTTATTCCTAAGTTTGTCGATTAACCCACTGTACAATATTTCAAAACAATAGAAAGGTTCAACAGGTGTAGTAATTTTGGAGTAGGGTGGAAGAAAAATGTATTTTTCCATCTAAATATTACGCAAAAATTAATTAATAAGATTTATTGTAAACCAAAAAAAACTGAAACAAAACCAAAACTATACATTTATTGCCTTTTGTATGATTTAGAAACTGAAATATACATCTTGTGTTTCTGTGGGAGTTGTATTCTGACTTGATCCAACACAAACTGTGTTTTAGGAGCGGTGCGGTAGCGCAGCGGTAGAGTTGCTGCTTTACAGCGCTTTCCGCGCCTTTACCCGTGTTCGAGCCCAACTACGGGTGCTGTCTGGGCGGAGTTTGTAAGTTCTCCTCGTGACCGTCTGGGTTTTCTCCAAGATCTTAGGTTTCCTCCCACACTCCAAAGAGGTACAGGTTTGTAGGTTAATTGGCTTTAATATAAATTGTCCCTAATGTGTGTAGGATAGTGTTAACGTGCAGGGATTGCTGGTCTGTGCAGACACGGTGGGCCAAAGGGCCTGTTTCCGCTCTGTATCTCTAAACTAAACTCCACAAGTTGTGGACTAAAGTTAAGGTCACCTATTTTCACTTCCAAAACATCAACCGATTTCTCACCTGCTTCTTGTTCGTCTGTTGCTGAAAACTTTATTCATGCTGTTATTTATAGATTTGGCTACTTCAATATACTGCTGGACAGACAGTTCCATTCATAAACTTGGAGATATTCAAAACTTCAATACCCAGCCATAAATTTCAATGGTCTTGCTTACCACAACACTCAGCGCTTACCGATGTACAGTAGAGCCCTACTAAATCCTCATTTAAAAAAAGATAATTTCTATTTTAAAACCCTTCCATGGTTTAACTTCTCCATATCTCTGTATGCTCATCCAGTGTGATCTTTGAATATAACTTCTCCATTGCTAGTCGTGACCAGTGTGTAGATTCTGGAGAGGTCCCAGAGGTTTGGCATTGTTTTAGTATTGCCACATGTATTGAGAAATTGTGAAGAACTTTGTTTTGCATGTTATCCAGGCAAATCATGCCATATATTACATCAGGTCATGCAAAACAGAGTGCAGAATATAGTGTTACAGCTACAGAGCAAGTGCAGATAAATAAAAATGCTAAGCACCAAAATTCATCCCAAGCATGGGAGGTCTGTTCAAGAGTCTGCTAACAGTGTGGGGAAAAAGCTGTTCCTGTGTTAGTTGGTCCATACTTTCAAACTATTGTACTACCTACCCACCAGGATGGGAGCGAACATTGATTACGTTGGATCACAATCTACACCTTTCCCACAGCAGCGTAAGATGTAGACGGAGTTGATCGGGGGAAGGCTCTTCCATGATGAGCTTGGTTGTGGTCACAACTCTTTGCAATGTAATGCTGTCTTGGGCAGAGTAAATGAGACCCCGTAGATATAGCTTACATAGATTTCCAAGAGGTATTTGGTAAGATGCCACATAAAAGGCTATTGCACATTATAAAAGCTCATGAGAATGGAGGTTATATACTAGAATACTTAACAGTTGGCTATCTAACAGAATGCTGAGGGTTGGCATAAGTGGGTCTTTTTTACATTCACTGTAACTAATGGAGTGCCACAGATTTGTTTTGGGGCCTCAACAATTGCTGATCTGTATTACTATTCGAGGACTGATGTCATGAAGTTGGACAGAGTACAGAGAAGATTTACGAGGATAGAGCCAGGACTTGGCTCGCCTGACTAGGACGATGTGGCCAAGTTTGCTGATGATACAATGGATGTGGAAAAGCATAATGGCACGGATAATATAAAGAGATGCAAAGGAATAAAGATAGGTTGGAAATTGGCAGATGGAATATAGTTGGGGGAAAAATGTGAGATTACTCACTTTTGGAAGGAAGAATGGAAAAGTTATTATTCAGGCAAAGTGAGACCACAGATTGTTGCTGTAACAATATTTTTTAGGGGGGAGCGGAGATATATCTCAGTATATGAAATTCCAAAGGTTAGTATGCAGGAACAGAAAGTAATGTCATAAGTGATAGGAGCTGAATTAGGCCATTTGGCCCATCGAGTCTGCTCTGCATTTCAATCATGGCTGATCTATCACTCCCCCCTAACCCCATTCTCCTGCCTTTTTCCCATAACCCCTGACACCCGCACAAAACAATAATAAGGAAGGCTCGTGAAATGTTGACCCCGATCACAAAGGATATAGAGTATAAGTTTTGATCCAACGTTAGGAAGAACAGGGCTGCATTGTGCCGAATGATGTTCAGTCTGAGGAAGGGTCTCGACCCAAAACGTCACCTATTCCTTTTCTTCGGAGATGCTGCCTGACCTACTGAGTTACCCCAGTTTTTTGTGTCTATCTGCGATGTTCAGTAAAGGGTTGATGTATCAAGCAAGGTTGAGCTGTTTGGTTCTATAGGGTGGTGAATCTGGAATTCAATGCCACAGAAGGCTGTGGAGGCCAAGTCAATGGATATTTTTACGGCAGAGATGGATAGGTTTTTGATTAGTATGGGTGTCAGGAGTTATGGGGAGAATGCAAGATAATGGGCTTGAGAGGGAGAGATAGATCAGCCATGATTGAATGGCGGAGTAGACTTGATGGGCCGAACATGGATAGGACAGGTTTGGAGGGATGTGGACCAAACGCGGGCAGTTGGGACTAGCGTAGATGGGGAATGTTGGTCGGTGTGGGCGAGTTGGGCTGAAGGGCCTGTTTCCACATTGTATCACTCTATGAATGGCCCAATTCTGTCCCTATCACTTATGAACTATGTTTATTTTGGTCTAGAAGAATGAGAGGTAATGTTATTGAGACCAGATTCAGAAGGAGATGAGCAGGATAGATATTGTGATGTATGCCCAAGAATATTGATTTGGAACATGTGGGCATAGTTTCAGAATAAGGGTGACTCATTTAAGATGGAAATACGAATAAATTTATTGTCGCATATGTGCAGGAACCCTTGAATTCTCGACCGCAGAGCACTATGGAGGTCGAGCGATTGAATATGTTGATGGTGGAAACTGACCGATGTTTGAACTACAAGGGAGTCGATGGTTATGGAGAGAAATTAGTATCCAAAAAAGAGATTGCGTCCATGGTCTTATTGAATAGTGGAGCAGGCTTGAGGGAGTGAATGGCCAACTCCTCTTACCTCTGTTCGTATGCCTTCAACTGCCTTAGCCCCAATATTTGGTATTTTCCTAATTATTTTTACAGCTTTATTAAGGCTCTACATTTTAAACAACGTTGGCGGTGGAAACGTGGCGACTCGTATCCTGTCTCGGAGTAATCTACTATTCCTATACTCTTGTCTTTATTTAGAGATATAGTGCGGAAACAGGCCCTTCGACACACCGAGTCCGCACCGACCAGCGATCCTCCGCACCGTAACCCTATCCTACACACACTATGGAAATTTACATTTGTACCTAGCCAATTAACCTACAAATCTGTACGTCTTTGGAATGTGGGAGGAAACCGAAAATCTCGGAGAAAACCCACGAGGTCACGGGGATATAAGTATGATTGTACATATGAAATAATAAGATTTTTACTGAACTGTATCCAAAAAAGAAATGTCACTGTACTTGGATACATGTGACAACAACGTACCATTGACTGACCTCTACTGTTTCCTCCTTTAAGATAGTAAATAAAACCTGCCTCTTTGACTGCACTAATATGATGGTCGCAAATTCTGGTCACTGACTTTCCTGTGAAGCATTTTTTGAATCTTTGCGAGGTTAATGCCACAATAAAAATGAAAATTGTTGTAAATATTTTGACCTCGAAGAAGTAATATGATGCACTCTCTCAGTAAAAGTGCTGTATTGCAGTGATTAGGAAGCAGCTGTTCTATTTAGTCTGCAGTAAAGGTCACAAGCCACAGCCCAGGTCTAAGACTGCTTGCTGGCAATGCCATCGGCGGAGAGCTGCCAATTCATATTGGACATATTCCAGGAGTTTTTGTCATAGTTTCATAGAATAGTACAACACAGAATAGGTCGTCAGCCCATCAAGTCTCTACCAGCTAGTTTAAAAAGCCCTACAATTAGACTGACAACTGCGCTTACACACATCCCTGCAAATATTTATTGTTTCATTTTGAAGGCCATTATTTCAGCACTGTACCATTCCAATTCATAACTACTGTGAAAAATATTTTTCTTCCTGTCGTGTTTTGATGAGAAGTTATTGATTTGAAATGTTAACTCTTTTTCAACCCTTAACCCTCTTCTTGCGAATGGCGTGCACAGTTGAAAGTTGTAGGACAACTTGTTCTATTTGATTGTGCACGCCACGTTGATTGCATTAGTCGAAACAGGGTGGTCCACGTGAAGGGTGCAATCTCCCACCCCCGCTCGACCTTTGATCTTCCGCAAACCACCGGGAGTCCAGTGGAATGCTGTTTGGTATCAAGGGGTAGGTGGTTAGATGTCCTCTTGTTGGAGGTTATCATTGTATTACCATTCATCTGACCATGTGTGAATGCTGTTCAAGTCTTGTTGGATTTGCTGAGGAACTGTGATTGGGTTTGGGATTCTCCCTCCAGTCGCCACAACCATCTTTGTGCGAGGTATAGCCCAACGATTGGAGTGTTCCATTTTTTATTTTGCCTGGTGCCTTTAGTTTTCCCAGAACTCATTGATGTCACTTTCATCATATGTTGTCGTTATGTCGGTCATTCAGTGGGTCCATTTCCAGCCCAATGCAGTGTGGAGTCAAGTAGCCTTGTTGAAATGTTAACTCGGCACTAGATTCTTGTTGGGTGACTGTCATTTGACTGAACTGTTGGTGACACTTTCCATTACTTTGGTAATTAGCTGCATTGGATTTATTTTTGTTACGGACCCAGCCAGTTTTCCAGACCTTTGGGTATTTGGCAATGATGTAACTCTCTGTAAGTATCTCTGCTAACGGAACAGTTAGTTCTGAAGCGCATGTCTTCAGTACTGAAGCCTAGATATTCTCTGGAAAGCCAGTTGTTTCCCCAGTATCGTACAGAGTGGGTTCAAATTGTGAAATTGGTGGATTTTCGCAGAAGGAAGACCAGATGAATCATTTTTTTTGCCATGTATTTGCCCTTTGGTGGCACGGTGACACAGCGATAGAGTTGCTGCCTTACAGCGCCATAGATCCACGTTCAATCCTGACGAAGAGTGCTGTCTGTACGGAGTTTGTACGTTCTCCCTGGAACCACGTGGGTTTTCTCTGAGATTTTTGGTTTCCTACCACACCCCAAAGACGTACAGATTTGTAGGCTAATTGGCTTGGTAAAAGTGTAATTGTCCCTTGTGTATGTAGGATAGTGTTAATGTGCGGGGATCGCTGGTCGGCGTGGACTCGGTGGGCCGAAGGGTCTGAATCTCTAAACTAAACTATCATTATTGAAGATGCCCTCTCTTGTTGGCTGTTTAATTGTCCAATGATATTTAGAACAAATTTTGAGGGAGTGCAGATATTTGACCTGCAAAGTTGGTTGCAGGATTGCTTCACTTTGTCTATTACGTAGTATTTTTGCACGCATTCCTGTGTTGCAGCTTAACCAGACCAGCACCTAACTCATTATTCGTGTCTGGTGCTATCTCAGAATAGCCCTCTGCCCTCTTCATTGTGTAGAGTTGATGCACTAGATGGATTGTAATGGCAGAGTGACAGATTTTCCATGTAATGAGGTTATATATTGACATCATGTACACTCCTGCTGCAACTGTTTTTCCGTGGTGTGTCATGAATACCTGGTTTGTGCCATCTGTTGTGAGGCAACCACATTTACTGCAACTCAACTCAATGGAGAGTGGCCTTGGTGGGCATACAAGACTTTGTCTAAAGCCTGGTCACTTGGATCAAGGCTTTCATGGACACACGTAGGTGCAACAAATGGATAGGTATGTGTGGAGTCATGTATGGGTTCAGACCAGAGGGAGATGGCCAATTTTATTCCCTGAGGATATTAATGAACTATACTGTTTTTTAAAGACAGTCTGATGGCTTTGTGAACATCATTACAAGAGAAACTTTAGAGATACAAAGTGGAAACAGGCCCTTAGGCCCAAGTTCACGCCCACCAGCAATCACCCCATACACTAGCACTATCCAACACACTAGGGATGATGTCCGCTTTACAGAAGCCAATTATCCTACAAACCTGCACGTCTTTGGGATGGGCGAGGAAACTGGAGAACCCGGTGAAAACCTAGAAGGTCACGGGGAGAACATACAGACGCCATACAGAAAGCACCCATAGTCAGGATGGAACCCGGGCCTTTGACCCTGTAAGGCTCTAACACTGTGCCACTTTGCTGCCCTAAGTGAGTATTAACAGAATTAAAAATCTACAGTTAATCTGATGAAATATGGACTTGAATCTCTGGGCTGTTAGTCCAGGCCAATGTGTTTCTGGTTTACACCACAACACTGTCACTGTTCTCAAAGCAGGGCTTCAACCAATAATCGAATGAGTTTGTGGTGAACGTGTTACCAGTAGACACTGATGAGACCTTTCACAACTTCAGGATCTATCTGCAGATTTTGCAATTACACAATGTACCTCTAGTCCAAATCATTACTATAGTGACCTTGTCAAGGTAATCGGACAATTTCTTCCCTGCAATTGACCTTGCCAGTCAAAAGGCTTTGTTCTACCTATCGGGCGAGATAATCTCATGTGTGGAACAAAGTTTTATGACACACGGCGGGATTTTATTGAAAAGACATTTGCCATATCTTATCTAGTATGATTCAGGGACCGTTTCTTCCCAGCTGTTATCATGCAACTGGATCATCCTACCACAACCAGAGAGCAGTCTTGGATGACTATCCACCTTATTGGTGACCCTCGGCCTATCTTTTTTTGGACTTTACTGGCTTTACCTTGTGCTAAACGTTATTCCCTCATGTATCTTTCCACTGTAACTGGCGCAATTGTAACCTTGTGTTGTCTTTCCACTGGCTGGTTAATGTGCAACAAAAGCTTTTCACTGTACATGACAATAAACTAAACTGAGATGAAGTTTGTGAATGTGAATCAGAGTGCCTTTATGGCTCTTGTACATAAGATTGTCATGGCACACAATGCCACAAGAGCCATTGTAAATAAACTTGCAATGGTGCGGCTAATCATTTTTTCTCTAGGCAACAGATCCAACTTCAGTTCCAACTCAATAATTTAGTTTGCTGATGACACTGGCTGTGGAAAGCATCTTGTCCGGAAATATTACCATCTGGTTTGGGAATTGCTCTGCCCAGGACAAGAAGGCTCTGCAGAGAGTAGTGCGGTCGGCCGAACGAACTATGGGAACTTCACTCGCCCCCCCTTGCAGGAACTATACATCAGGAGGTGCAAGTCCAGAACCAATAAAATCATGGGAGACCCCTTCTACCCCTGCAACGACTGTTCCAGCTGCTACGGTCAGGCAAACACCTCCGTTGCCATGCTGTGAGAACGGAGAGGTTGAGAAGGAGTTTCTTCCCAGAGGCCATTTGGACTGTAAACTCCTATCTCACCAGGGACTAACTTTACTGAATGTTTTTCCTTCCGCCCACAATATTTAATGTAAAAGAATATGTGTGTGTTTATGATTGTGTTTATAGTTTGTTTGGTTGTTTGTTTGTTTGTCTTTTTGCACAAAGTCCGCGAGCATTGCCACTTTTCATTTCACTGCACATCTCGTATGTGTATGTGACGAATAAACTTGACCTGACTTGACAGAAGTAGAGAGTGGTAAAGAATGTGTATGGTATGCATGCCTTCATCGGTTGGGGCTTTGGGTATAAGATTCAGGAAGTTATGTTGCAATTTTATAAAACTTGGGTTAGTCTGCATTTGAGATATTGTCTGCCGTTCTGGTTGTCGCATCGTAACGAGTGTATGGAGACTTTGGAGGGGGTGCAGAAGAGGTGCACCTGTATGCTGCCTGGATCAGAGGGTAATGACTACAAGAGGTTGGACAAACCTGGATTGTTTTCTCCAGTGTCAGAGATTGAGGAGAGTATATAGAATTGAGATGCACAGATGGGGTAGGCAGTCGGAACCTTTTACCCAGGGTGGAAAGATCAAAGACTAGGTATAGCTTTACAGTCAGAAGAGGAAATGGGCAAAGAGGATGTGCAAGGCAGGTTTGTAAATACAGAGAACACATTGCTGAGGATGATGGTGGAAGCAGACGCGACAATGGCGTTTGAGAGGTTTTGGAGGAATGTGGATATGCAGGGAACGGTGGGATACGGATCACTTGCAGGCAGAGGAGATTTAGTTAAACTTGGCACTGTTGGGCACGACCATTGTGGGCTGAAGGGCCAGTTCCATACTGAGCAGGAAGGAACTGCAGATGCTGGTTTAAACCGATGATTTGCACAAAAACCTGGAGTAACTCAGCGGGACAGGGTAGCATCTCTGGAGAGAAGTAATGGGTAATGTTTTGGGTCGAGACCCTTCAGCCAGTCTGAAGAAGGGTCTCGACCCGAAACATCACCCATTACTTCTCTCCAGAGATGCTGCCTGTCCCGCTGCGTTACTCCAGCATTTTGTGTCTAGCCCTGTACTGTATTGTTCTATGTTCAGCCATTCTAAGGCCAAATGTAGCATTAAATAGTGTAATCAAAAACTATATGGATCATTGAGTCATTTGTGGTGCTTTGCTGAACAAACATTTCCTTCCATTTACCCACCCTTCTTCCAAGGCTCTGCAAATAGCTTTCTTTGAAGTGCCTCTCCTGTTTACTTTGGCATTTCCTTGATTGACCCAATTTCTATGATTCTTATTAAGTGGCATGATCCAGGTCATAATCCCTCTTTATGCAAACTTTACTCATATCCACCCTTTTATATTTCAGCCATCACAATGTACTTTGCTCATTGTCATACGGTGTGATAACAGGCCCACACTGTCCACCATGTCCCATTTACGCTTGTCCCACCTGCCTGTGTTTTGCCCATTTGCCCAAAACCTGTCCTATCCATGTACTTGTCTAATTGTTTCTTAAACATTGCAATAGTCCCTGTAATAGTTGCAATTGTGTTGTTAAACGTCGTTGTAGATCAACAGCTCCTTGAAACATTTGCACATGGGAGCAACTTCTCATTTATAAAAATAAAAAACCACAAAGTGCCAGAGCAACTCGGCAGGTCAGCATCTCTGGAGGACATGGACAGATGACATTTTGGGTAGGGACACTTCTTCAGTCACCGATCCACGTCCTCCAGCGATACTGCCTTACTTGCTGAGTTACTCTTGCATTGTTCGCTTGGTAAACCAGTATTTAGTTTAGCTCAGTTTAGAGATTCAGCGCGGAAATTAGCGGCCCACTGAGTCTGTACCGACCAGCGATCGTCGCCCATTAACACACACTTATGGGCCTGTCCCACTTACGCGACTTTTTCGGGGACTGCCGTCATAGGCCGCTGCAGGTCGCCAAAAATTTCCAACATGTTGAAAATTCACGCTACGACTCTTTGGGTGACTGAGGAGACTACTCACGACCATACAGGCGACATGCCGCAGGGGTGAAACCTGTATGGTCGTGAGTAGTCGCCCAAAGAGTCGTATCTTGTTCTGGTCGCTGCTGGATTTTCAACATGTTGAGAATTTCCGGCGACCTGCTGCGACTGTGACGGGTGCCGGCAAGTCGCCGAAAAAAATCACATAAGTGGGACAGACCCAAAAGGACAATTTTACATTTGTACCAAGCGATTTAATCTACAAGCCAGCAGGTCTTTAGTGTGCGGGTGGAAACCAGAGATCTTGGAGGAAGCCCACGGGGAGAACGTACAAACTCCGTACAGACAGCACCCGTTGTTGGGAACGAACCCGGGTCTCTAGTGCCGGAAGACAGCAACTCAACTGTTGCGCCATCGTGCTGCCCTTTTTACTTCAAATTTTCTTTATTTTTTTTTATTTTATTTTTATTTTATTATTTTTTTTTAAGTGTTCCTCACGTCTCCATTTTGCAGCTTCTCATAATTTGCATCTAGGTACTCAATGATCTGACTGGAGGCAACTGGACACAGCCAGTGGCACTAAAGGTTTGCAAACCAAAAGACAAAGTGCTGGAGTAATTCATCAGTCAGCCTTCCTGGAAAAGAATAAAGGGGAGGTCATTTAAGACTGAGGTGAGAAAAAAAACGTTTTCGACCAGAGAGTTGTGAATTTATGGAATTCCCTGCCGCAGAGGGCAGTGGAGGCCAAGTCACTGGATGGATTTAAGAGAGAGTTAGATAGAGCTCTAGGGGCTAGTGGAGTCAACGGATATGGGGAGAAGGCAGGCACGGGTTATTGATAGGGGACGATCAGCCATGATCACAATGAATGGCTGTGCTGGCTCGAAGGGCCGAATGGCCTACTCTTGCACCTATTTTCTATGTTTCTAAAACATGGATACGTGACATTCTGGGTTGGGACACTCCTGAAGGTTTGCAATGTATATTTGACAGCTAGAACTGGAAAATTCAGTTGCACACTTTGTGGGCTAATCATGAAGAAGCAGAATTTCACAACAAAAATACTTCAGCAAAATGTTAATGAGACGTGTCTGAACAGATTTCAAGCCCAAAGGGTCCAGCAGTTGAATCAGGTGCAAGCACTTAAGACTTTACTGTGCATTGTTCCATACAGTAGAACATTTTTAATGAAAAAACACCTTTAACCACACGATTATAGTGCAGAGCAAATAGTCAAATTAATTTGGTAGAATGCGTCCAACAAAACTCGCAGACAAGCATCAAAACCTCAACTGCCCTCAGAATGGGCGTGGAGTGGGTGAAACGGTCAGCCTGCTTTCTCATCGATTCTGGCATTGTCAAGGAGGTCTGGAAAGGGGTCCAGAGGTTCTCGTTGAGGTTCATCCTGAGCAGCTTTGTACATAGCAGTGGAGTACATGCTGAGTCAAGCGTCAGCTACTGTTAGAAACTCATCAGCTCAGTGAAAGATTTACTTTGCCCGAAACCCGTTGGTCTCCTAAAGTAAAGAAATGTCTGCAAGTGAATCCATTGCTGGATGCAGGACCACGTACTGATGGCCACACGGAAGCTGGTTGCACCCACTGTAAAATCAAAGTCAATTTTACTCGTCACATGCAGGAAGATTGTTCCGGATGTTAGGGAAGTCCAGGACAAGGGGTCACAGCTTAAGGATAAGGGGGAAATCCTTTAAAACCGAGATGAGGAGAACTTTTTTCACACAGAGAGTGGTGAATCTCTGGAACTCTCTGCCACAGAGGGTAGTTGAGGCCAGTTCATTGGCTATATTTAAGAGGGAGTTAGATGTGGCCCTTCTGGCTAAGGGGATCAGGGGGTATGGAGAGAAGGCAGGTACGGGATACTGAGTTGGATGATCAGCCACGATCATATTGAATGGTGGTGCAGGCTCGAAGGGCCGAATGGCCTACTCCTGCACCTAATTTCTATGTTTCTATACACCCGAAGGTGCAGTGAAATGAATTTGCCAGCAGCAATACAATTAAAAAAGAACACCCAATAAGATTTAACACAAATATCCACCACAGCATTCTTCACTGTGGTTGAAGGCACAATGTTCAGTCAGTCCTCCTTGTCCTCCGTGGTCAGGGCCTCTCTGTCGAGGAGGCGACCAAAAAGCGATTTCCCCCCCCCCCCCCCCCCCCACGTACCAAGAGACACTAAAACAAACATTTGGACACACTTTAAAAAAAAAGTCAAAATAACACACACGCTGCTGGCCTTGGAATAGAAAATAGAAAAGCTTGGATAATGCTTTATTATTCTTGGCCCTCGTGGTCAGAGTGTTCCAACCGACAATATCAACATCGTTGGACAAATAACAGGTAATAATGAGTCAGAGTTAGGAGGGTGATTGATCATTTGGTGGCATGGTGCCAGAACAACAACCAACAACAACTCAACGTTAATGAGCTGTTTTTTTAGTTATAGTTTTAGAGATACAGCGCGGAAACAGGCCCGCTGGCCCACCGAGTCTGCGCCGACCAGAGATCCCCCCACATTAACACTATCCTACACGTACTAGGGTCAAATTGCACACGAGCACCATTCCAATTAACAAACAAACCTGTACGTCTTTGGAATGTGGGGGGAAACCGACGATCTTGTGAAAAACCCCACACAGGTCACGGGGAGAACGTACAAACTCCGTACAGACAGCATTCATAGTTGGGATTGAACCTGGATCTCCTGTGCTACAAGAGCTGTAAAGCAGCAACTCTATCGCTGCG
Organism: Leucoraja erinaceus; assembly: GCF_028641065.1. Taxonomy (NCBI): domain Eukaryota; kingdom Metazoa; phylum Chordata; class Chondrichthyes; order Rajiformes; family Rajidae; genus Leucoraja; species Leucoraja erinaceus. The sequence continues at coordinate 12,397,635 of NC_073380.1, read as the reverse complement.
CCACCGTGCCGCTCATTGTTGACTTGAGGAAGGGAAGGCTGAGGGTCTATGAAACTGCCTTCATCTGATGGGACTGAGAGCCAACATCTTTAAGTTTCTGGTTGTGCAGCTCTCTGAAGATCTTTCCTGCGGCCAGTACATTGGTACAATCACAAAGAAAGCTCACTAATGCCTCTGTTTCCTTAGAAGATTGAGGAGATTTGGTTAAGGTGTTGAAACCTCTCTCTAATTTCTACAGGTATATGGTAGAGAATGTGATTGATTTTATTTTATTTTATTTATTGTCATTGTCTTCAATGAAGAGACAACAATATTATTTTTCCCTTAGCCATACAAAAAAAAACAAAACACAGAACACAGAACACAGTAGTCCACCACACAAACATCCCCACAGTGGCACCCAAGTTCCCCACTGTGAGGGAAGTCAACCTCCTCGCCGATGTTCACCTGTGGTCGGGGCCTCCCGAGCACCCCGTAGTCACCGCTACGGGCGGCCCGTTGCTGAGGCCCTCTCGCCGGGAACCTCTCGTCGGCCACCTTCCACCGTAGTCCGCAGGCGACCCCCGGCGAAGGGTCCCAGGACTCCGCGATGTTAAAGACAGCGCCGCCCACGTTGGGAGCTCCGCGATGTTAGAGTAGCGGCCCAGCACTCCAGAGCTCCAAGCGGCGATCCCAGGAAGGCCTCGCGCGCTCCGCTGCTGAAGCTCTGGTCCGGTCCCAGCATGAAAGGCCACGCCAATCCAGCTGGTAGACCACGGGGGGGGGGGGGGGGCAAGGACGCGACTCGGATAATAGCCGCATCCTCGCCAGGAAGCGACTGAAAGACGGTTTTCCCCTTGCCCTACCCGCTTCCCCCCACATAAAATACCAAAAGAAAACTAAAAAACTTAAAAAACACAATCTAAACATAACAAAATCAAAACAGTCAGTCGGACCGTGGGCGGAGGCAGCTAGCAACTGAACAGAAGGACTTGTAGTAGAATTAGGCCATTTGGCCCATCAAGTCTACTGACTTGGCCTCCACAGCCTTCTGTGGCAGAATTCCACAGATTCACCACCCTCTGACAAAATACATTTCTCATCTCCTTCCTAAAAGAACGTTCTTTAATTTTGAGGCTATGACCTCCAGTCTGACTCTCCCACTAGTAGGAACATCCTCTCGACATCCACTTTATCCATGCCTTTCACTACTCTGTGTGGTTTCAATGGTTGAAATGGTTCATGTTAATGGCATGTTGGCCTTCATAATGATACCATTTGAGTATAGTACAGCTGTCTTTCTGCAGTTATACAGGGCCCTGGTGAGACCACATCTGGAGTATTGTGTGCAGTTTTGGTCTCCTAATTTGAGGAAGAACATCCTTGCGATTGAGGCAGTGCAGCGTAGGGTCACAAGGTTAATCCCCGGGATGGCGGGACTGTCATATGAGGAAAAATTGGAAAGACCGGGTTTGTATTCATTGGAATTTAGAAGGATGAGCGGGGATTTTATAGAAACGTGCTAAATTATTAAAGGACTGGACAAGCTAGATGCAGGAAAAAATTATCCCAATGTTGGGGAGTCCAGAACCAGGGGCCACAGTGTGAGAGACCACAGGGAGGCCATTTAAAACTGAGATGAGAAAAAAAAATTTCACCCAGAGAGTTGTGAATTTGTGGAATTTTCTGCCACTGAAGGCAGTGAAGGCCAATTCACTGGATGAATTTAAAAGAGAGAGATAGATAGAGCTCTAGGGACTAGCGGAATCAAGGGATATGGGGAGAAGGCAGGCACGGGTTACTGATTATGGATGATCAGCCATGATCACAATGAATGGCGGTGGAGGCTCGAAGGGCCAAATGGCCTCCTCCTGTACCTATTTTCTATGTTTCTATGCTGACTGTTTGTGTCTCAACCCTGATTCGGTAACTTGAACGTCCAGGAACGCAGGAGGCTGAAGAAAGTGGTCGGCATTGTCTGGTCCATCACGAGTGCTGACCTCCCTGCCATCAAAGGTAGTGCAGACTCAAAAAGGCCCACACCACGCTGACCAAACTCTCATCTCACTGCTCCCATGCGGAAGGAGGTACAGGAGCTTGAGAACCGTGATCTTAGTTTAGTTTAGAGATATAGCTTCAGCCCACCGTGTGCACCGACCAAGCGATCCCCGCACACTAACCCTATCCGACTCACACACGAAGGACAATTTACATTGAAATCAAACCAATAAACGTACAAACCTGTATGTCTTTGGAGTGTGGGAGGAAATTGAAGACCTCTGAGAAAACCCACGCAAGTCACGGGGAGAACGTACAAACTCCGTACAGACAGCACCCGTAGACAGGATCGAAACCGGGTCTCTGGCGTTGAAAGCGCTGTAAAGCAGCAACTCTACCGCTGTGCCACCGCGCTGCTCTCCAGGTTCAAGGACAGCTTCTTCCCAACAACCATCAAGATCTTGAACCACACTGCACACCCTTAACCTTACCTCAGCAACAGTTTAGGATGGGCTTTGTTTTGGTTGCGTATTTTAATTTGCACTATTGTGATCTGGTGACCTGCTATATTACTGATAATTCATTTTATTATTGATAATTTTATATTTATTTGTAGTGCCATTGCATGAATGGGCCTGCAAGCTGGAGCAAGTATGAATTACGTGTTTCCATTCCTGGTGCCTAGGGTAATTAAACAAACTCACAAATTTTGACATTCAGTTTCTTATATATTGACAAGTACAGAGTATAAAAAAGAAGGCAGCATTTACTGTACATATCTGAAACTTAATGCCCCTGTCCCACTTAAAGGTTTCTGTGCGGTTCCCGGAGGTTGCAGGTAGTAGAAGCAGGTAGGGAGACTGACAAAAACCTCCGGGAACCGCACGGAAACCTTGGGTGGGGCGCCAAGTCTCCAGAGGTTTCCGTTCAGGTTTCCTAAGTGGGACAGGGGCCAACACGTACCTCGGTGACTGCCAATCACCACCCCCCCCGGACACTTATTATTATTTATTCTAATCATTTGCTATGTCGCTCTTCCAGGGAGATGCTAAATGCATTTCGTTGTCTCTGTACTGTACACTGACAATGACAATTAAAATTGAATCTGAATCTGAATCTTAAGTGGTTATCTCAATGGACAGTCCAGATAATTATCAGATTTAGCGGACGTGTCCAGAATATATCTAACCTGACAGAAATTTGGCATGCAGTCGTTTTCATAACTCGCCTCTCTGGAGGAGCTGATAGATGGTTGCCAACCAGGCTCTGATATCTTGAGGAAAATGACCAGTCTGATGAAGGGTCTTGACCCGAAACACCGCCTACTCCTTTTCTCTGTAGATGCTGCCGCACCCGCTGAGTTTCTCCAGCATTTTTTGTCTACTTCCCATTTTTCCAGCATCTGCAGTTCCTTCTTAAACATTTACCTCAAGTGAGTTGTTTAGTTTAGTTTCGAGGCACAGTGCGGAAACAGGCCCATCGGCCCACCGAGTCCGCGCCGACCAGTGATCCCCGCACACAAACACTATCCTGCATGCAGTGGGGACAATTTGCAATTGTACTAAACTGGAGAAACCTCTATGTCTTTGGTGTGTGGGAGGAAACCGGAGCTCCTGGAGAAAATCCACACGGGTCACGGGGAGAAGGTAGAAACTCCATAAGATGGCAACGGAACCCGGGTCTCGGGCGCTATAAGGCAGCAACTTTATCACTGTACCACCCCCTGTGCTCAAGGAAAGAGTTCTGATCTAGAAGTATGGGCTTGAATTCATTTGGAGCAGATAGAGAATACAAATTTAAAGAACTCTCAGCATTTGAACCGGGTGATTGCCGTGATTGAATGGTGGAATAGACTAGTTGGGCCAAATGGCCTAATTATAGAAACATAGAAAAATAGGTGCAGGAGGAGGCCATTCGGCCCTTCGAGTCAGCACTGCCATTCATTGTGGTCATGGCTGATCGTCCCCAATCAATAACCTGTGCCTGCCTTCTCCCCATATCCCTCGATTCCACCAGCCCCTAGAGCTCTATCTAACTCTCTCTTAAATCAATCCAGTGACTTGGCCTCCAATGCCCTCTGTGGCAGGGAATTCCACAAATTCACAACTCTCTGGGTGAAAAAGTTTTTTCTCACCTCTGTCTTAAATGGCTTCCCCTTTATTCTAAGACTGTGGCCCCTGGTTCTGGACTCGCCCAACATTGGGCACATTTTTCCTGCATCCAGCTTGTCCAGTCCTTGTATAATTTTATATGTTTCTATAAGATTCTCCCCTCATCCTTCTAAACTCCAGGGAATAAAAGCCTAGTCGTTTCAATCTTTCCTCATATGACAGTCCCGCCGTTCCTGGGATCAGTCTCGTGAACCTACGCTGCGCTGCCTCAACTATACTACTCCTATAACTATTTCCACTTCTATAACTTGTGAAATATCAGCAACAGTAATGGTGACCTTGAAGTTGCAGGTAGGTCAAAAAACCCTCATCTGGTTCTTGAACGTCCATGTGTGAAAAACACCACCACCATTACTCAGTGTGGTCTTTACATAACCATATAACCATATAACAATTACAGCACGGAAACAGGCCATCTCGGCCCTACAAGTCCATGCCGAAAAAATTTTTTTTCCCCTTAGTCCCACCTGCCTGCACTCGTACCATAACCCTCCATTCCCTTCTCATCCATATGCCTATCCAATTTATTTTTAAATGATACCAATGAACCTGCCTCCACCACTTCCACTGGGAGCTCATTCCACACCGCCACCACTCTCTGCGTAAAGAAGTTCCCCCTCATATTACCCCTAAATTTCTGTCCCTTAATTCTGAAGTCATGTCCTCTTGTTTGAATCTTCCCTATTCTCAAAGGGAAAAGCTTGTCCACATCAACTCTGTCTATCCCTCTCATCATTTTAAAGACCTCTATCAGGTCCCCCCTTAACCTTCTGCGCTCCAGAGAATAAAGACCTAACTTATTCAACCTATCTCTGTAACTTAGTTGTTGAAACCCAGGCAACATTCTAGTAAATCTCCTCTGTACTCTCTCTATTTTGTTGACATCCTTCCTATAATTTGGCGACCAAAATTGTACACCATACTCCAGATTTGGTCTCACCAATGCCTTGTACAATTTTAACATTACATCCCAGCATACATGATTCCAAACTCGCAGTAATGTGTTTACGTTTGTTTGCTCTGTGAAATGGCCAAGAAAGGCACTCAATGCTGGGGTCAATTGGGGATTAGCAATCAATGCTGCCTTCTCAGTGACACATATACATGCCTTGAATAAGTAAATAGAAATAAAATGGAAGCTACCATGCTGTTGTATCACTTGAGGTCACCATGGACTTAAAAAAAGCGAAACAAACATATTGATGGTATCAGTTGTACAGTGGGTGGCTCTCAGGTTCCCTCTGAGCCACTGATGACTGAAATATCTCACAGACAACATGATGCAGGCAAATGTAAATCCAAGGTTATGTTTCTACAAGGTTAAGCGCTACTTTTTTTCCTCTGGGATGGTTATGTTACAATGCTGAGAACTATATTCTGCCCTATATATTTCCCTTTGTCCTACCTACCATGGCGACGCAGTGGAGCTGCTGCCTCACAGCACCAGAGAGCCCGGGTTTGATCGTGACCTCGCGTGCTGGTTGTGTGGAGTTTGCATGTTCTCCTTGTGACCGTTCTCCTTGGGTTTCCACCGAGTGCTCCAGTTTCCTCCCACGTCCCAAAGACGTGCTGGGTCTGCAGATTAATCGGCTGCTGTAAATTGCCCCTAGTGTGTAGCAAGGGGTTGTAATCTTAGGATAATGTAGAACTGGGTGTGAGCGGATGATTGATGGTCGGCGTGGACTTGGTGGGCGGAGAGCCCTCTTTCCACGCTGTACCTCAAAATACTTGAGTTTAGTTTGATTGTATCTGATTTGATTCAACGGCACATAAACAACTTTTCAATGTACCTAACTACACGTGACAATAATAAGCTTATACCGACAGAATCCATTGCCCAGAGTGGGTTCATCGCGGACCAGAGGACATAGGTTCAAGGTGAAGGGGGAAAAGATTTAATAGGAATCTGAGGGGTAACATTTTCACACAAAGGGTGGTGGGTGGATGGAACAAGCTGACAGAGGAGGTAGTTGAGGCTGGGACATGTTGGCCGGTGTGGGCAAGTTGGGTCGAACGGGTTGTTTCCACACTGTATCACTGCATGACTCTACTGTAAATTCATGGTTAATCTTCATCTATCACTATTGTTTGTGTCACAGGTAACACTATTCAAATATTTTCAACCAATAGTTAAATATTCCGGTTTAATCCTCAGCCTAATGTCATCAGGTTTTACCTGGAAATGCTTTATAGTCGGGCTTAATGTGTCTGGATAATGGGTAGAGAAGTTACCACTCTTTGTAAACCTTATCAACCGAGAGCTAAAAGCAACAGAGGGTATAAAAAAATCTAACACAATTGAAATGCATCTTGTTTTTGGTAAACTTTTGTTTCTTGTTATCCTTTCAGATGAGATAGCATAGATTAGACCTGTGAAAGTTCATTTAACATTCACCCTGGCATTGATACTGTTTAAAAGTTGTAACCGAGGCAGCACGGCGGCGCGGCAGTGGAGTTGCTGCCTAACAGCGCCAGAGACCCGGGTTCGATCCTGACTCCGGGCACGTAGATTGACCGCGTGGAGGGGTGCTCCTGTTTACTCCCACACTCCACAGATGTACAGGTTTATAGGTTAATTGGCTTCGGTCAACAACATTTTTTAATTGTCTCTCGTGTGTGTGTAAAGGATAGTGTTAGTAGGGGATTGCTGGTCGGCACGGACTCGGTGGGCCGAAGGGCCTGCTTTTCACGCTGTATCTCTAAACTAAAGTTATCTCCTCACGAGCAGGTGGTCAGACTTAAGATCTTTACTCTCAGCTGACTCGGTCTTTTCTCAGAGAGCAAACTTGGTTTAAAACCACCTGCTGGTAAATTACTACGCGAGATTCCTGTATAATCCTCATCTGGTTTTAACTGGGAGTGCGTTACAGTTAGACTTAATGTATCAGGCTAATGGGCAAAGAGGTTAGCTGTGGTCTCTGTTTCCAACTCTTCTCTGTTAACATATTTAGAATCATCTAGGCTGCTGGAAAGTGGCCAGATTTCTGTTATAAATTCAGGGTTGTCATAGATACCTTTTCTGGGTTCGGTGGCCTCAGCTGCTTCTGTAAATGGTCTGAGTAGCTTCTCTTTATAGGAATTATGTCATCCAACCCTAAATATACTTGTATGATAACATAACTCAGGATGTAACAATAGTACTCCCACGAGGCTTGAACTGGATATTCATGCCTTTTACACATGCACTGCCTCAACCCTACCATCGGTGGACTGAACACATGCTTGGTGCATCGGGAGCCAATATGTACTCGCTGGAGTTTAGAAGGATGAAGGGAGGGCTCATTGAAATACACAGAACAGTGAGTGGCTTAGATAGAGTGGATGTGGAGAGGATGTTTCCACTAGTGGGAGAGTCTAGGACTAGAGGTCACAGCCTCAGAATTAAAGGACGTTCTTTTAGGAAGGAGATGAGAAATCTCTTTAGTCAGATGGTGGTGAATCTGTGGAATTCTTTGCCACAGAAGGCTGCGGAGGCCAAGTCAGTGGATATTTTTAAGGCTGAGGGATAGATTCTTGATCAGTATGGGTGTCAGAGGTTCTGGGGAAGGCAGGAGAATGGGGTTAGGAGGGAGAGATAGATTAGCCATGTTTGAATGGCAGAGTAGACTTGAAGGGCAGAATGGCCTTATTCTGCTCTTGTAATTTATGAAGACCAGAATTTCTAACTTCCAACTTAAAAATACACTTCAAGCACTACCCTTATTATATTTAGTGTAAGAAGGAACCTCAGATGCTGGTTTAAACCGAAGATAGACACAAAAACTTGGAGTAACTCAGCGGGACAGGCAGCATCTCTGGAGAGAAGGAATGGATGACGTTTCGGGTCGAGACCCTTCTTCTGACCATTATATTTTGTTTAGTTTAGAGATACAGCGCGGAAACAGGCCCTTCGGCCCACCGAGTCTGCACCGACCAGCGATTCCTGCACATTAACATTATCCCACACACACTGGTGACAATTTACAATTCTACCAAGTATACAAACCCAAGCCACTTAACCTACAAACCAGTACGTCTTTGGAGTGTGGGAGTAAACCCATGTTCTCGGAGAAAGCCCACGCAGGTCACGGGGAGAACGTACAAATACCGTACAGGCAGCACCCATAGCTGGGATTGAACCCGGGACTCCGGCTACGAAAGCGCTGTAAAGGGCCTGTCCCACTTTCACCACCTAATTCACGACCTCTGCCGAGTTTGCCCTTGAGTCATACTCGCAGCATGGTCGTAGGAGGTCGTAGGCAGGCTATGATGCTAGTCGTAGGTACTCGTGGCAACAAGTAGGTCGGGGCGTTTTCTATCATGACGAAAAATGTCCACGAGTAAAAAAGGTCGTGAAAGTAGGACAGGCCCTTAAGACAATAGACAATAGGTGCAGGAGTAGGCCATTCGGCCCTTCGAGCCAGCACCGCCATTCAATGTGATCATGGCTGATCATCCCCAATCAGTACCCCGTTCCTTCCTTCTCCCCATATCCTCATAACTCCGCTATTTTTAAGAGCCCTATCTATCTCTCTCTTGAAAGTATCTAGAGAACCTGCCTCCACCACCCTCTGAGGCAGAGAATTCCACAGACTCACAACTCTCTGTGAGAAAAAGTGTTTCCTCGTCTCCGTTCTAAATGGCTTACTCCTTATTCTTAAATTGTGGCCCCTGGTTCTGGACTCCCCCAACATCGGGAACATGTTTCATGCTTCTAGCGTGTCCAAACCCTTAACAATCTTATATGCATCAATAAGATCCCCTCTCATCCTTCTAAGCTCCAGAGTGTACAAGCCCAGCTGCTCCATTCTCTCAGCATATGACAGTACCGCCATCCCGGGAATTAACCTTGTAAACCTACGCTGCACTTCCACAATAGCAAGAATGTCCTTCCTCAAATTAGGGGACCAAAACTGCACACAATACTCCAGATGTGGTCTCACTGGGGCTCTGTACAACTGCAGAAGGACCTCTTTGCTCCTATATTCGATTCCTCGTGTTATATATGCCAACATGCCATTCGCTCTCTTCACTGCCTGTTGTACCTGTTAAGGCAGCTTCGCCCAGAAATCAAATACATATCTGCTCCAGAAATCAAGTATCAGGCTTATTCTGCAACTGTATTGCTGTCAGTTCTACAGAGTAAAAACCAAACCAAGTATTATGTGTCAGAGCTTGAAGCCACTGTATCAGCATAGTGTTCGTAATATTCTCTGTGGTTACATTCAACACACCGAGTATCATTTAAAGATCGGATGGTGCTCTCTTGAACATTTTTCAAGGAAATACATACACACATATCCGGCTTAACTGCAGTTTGAAGTGTTATTTTTCTAAGAAGACGCCACATTAACCACTTGTATTATGTAATCTTCAAACCCCTGTTTTCATCAGAAAAAGGTCATAGCTTTTGGGTTTTTTCGTGTGTGACTATTTACACATCTTCCATTATTATTTGGAAGAAAGGGGTGAGTCAGTGAAGGCCAATGTCTCACTGAATCTTAAATCCATATTTTCCACATGCCTGCTACGTATTGTACAGATTACGGTGAGGCACGGTGGCGCAGCGGTAGAGTTGCTGCCTTACAGCGCCGGAGACCCGGGTTCCATCCTGACTGCGGGTGCTTATCTTTACCGAGTTTGTACATTCTCCCCGTCACCTGCGTGGGTTTTCTCTGGGTGCTCCAGTTTCCTCCCAAGATATGCAGGTTTGTAGGTTAATTGACTTTGTATATATGTGTAAATTGTCCCCAGTGTGTTCAAAGCATGGGCGGAAATCGCTTATAAAACATGGGGGGGACACAATTTCTTGGCGGCCCGATGACAAGACAATGTCTACGACAAGCTACAACAACCGACCACCTAGTCGACGGCAAGGTACCAACAACCGGCAACCCATTAGGACGTCCACCTACGACCACCTACGTCCACACAGGCGACAACCGAAGTCAACCTACGTCCACCCGCGACAAGCTACGACCCTGTTGGTGACAACTGGACAATTCCGTCGCCGGTACCTGTCGCTGGTTGACGTAGGTAGTCGCCAATGGAATTCACCAAGGTCAGCACCCTACGTAATCCTGGCGATAACCTACGACAGCACCTACGTCAGGAGAAGACAAGCTACGATCAGAGAGAGAGGCAGAGAGAGGCACAGAGAGAGAGAGAGAGGGGTCAGAGAGAGAGAGGGGGTCAGAGAGGGGGCAGAAGAGAGAGGAAGAGGGCTAGAGAGAGAGAGGGGCAGAAGGAAACAGAGAGGAGAGAGGAGCTTCGGCAGCCTGAGCCAGAATATGAGGGATCATCCAAACTGATGGGTACCTGATATCCCCTGATCCCCTTTGCCACAAGGGCCAGTGAACTCCCTCTTAAATATAGCCAGAGGCCTCAGGAGGCAGAGAGGAATGATCGCACGTTATAACGCACCACCGACCACCACCCCCTGGTGCCGACCCATTCTGGCCGCTGCCGAATCAGAAATAGACGATGAGATATCTGCAGATCTGTCATGGCGCGCGCGAAGGCCAGGCCGTGCAAGGCCATGCGCCATGAGGCAGTTTGCCGTACGCATTATGTACGCGTACGTACGTACGTACGCATGATACAGTAATTACAGTTAGCACTGGCTTAATTGGGAAGAGTGTAGTTCTAGCTTCCTTCCGTGGTAGGTGGGAGCACTTAGGGGGGTGAAGGGGCCGAAGAATAGGCCTAAGTTATGTTTCGACATACATGAAAACATGGCCACCTCTCAAAACATGCGGTGGACACGCCCCCCCCACCCCCCCCCCGGGATTTCCGCCCATGTAGTGTAGGATAGCGTGAGGCTGTGTCGATCGCTGGTCGGTGCGGACTCGGTGGGCCGAAGGGCCTGTTTCTGCGCTGTATCTCAAAACTAAACTAAACTAATCACCTTGTTCTGATTTCACAGACAAACATCTTTGTGTATTTGTGGCCAGTAAGGAACAGATTACTAATACATAGACTTTTGCAGAGAGGGTCAGACTGACCAATCCAGGTCACATCATCTCTTCTGAAGACATCTGATGTGAAATATGTCCAAACTATTGCTAAACAGGCACTGACATTGTAGCTATGGAAATGAAGTTTGACAGGCTAGCGTCCGTTCAGATAGTTACCAAAACAATACAATGATGGTGATGTTACTTTATTATCACTTGTAAACAAACATAGAAACATAGAAAATAGGAGCAGGAGTAGGCCATTCAGCCCCTCGAGCCAGTACCGTCATTCAATATGATCATGGCTAATCACCCAGGTTCCAGCTTTCTCCCCATATCCCTTGATTCCGTTAGCCCGGAGAGCCATATTTAACTGTCTCTTGAAAACATCCAGTGAATTGGCCTCCGCTGCCTTCTGTGGCAGAGAATTCCACAGATTCACAACGCTGGGTGAAAAGGTTTTTCATAATCTCAGCCCTAAATGGCCCACCCCTTAGTCTTAAACTGTGACCCCTGGTTCTGGATTCCCCCAACATTCGTTACATTGTACCTTGATGCGGTGAAATCTTTTTTTTTGCTGCACACAAGAGTCGCCACAAAGTTGTAGACAAAATTACAAAAAAGTAATCATCCCTTCTTCATACTCCCTTAGTCCATGTTTGTCCCCCTATGCCCAGTCCCCCTTTTATTCCCAGTGCCCCCCCCTCCTCCTTACTGGGCCCCCCCTTTATTCTTGCCCCCCCCACTCTAACTCTGGGTCCCCCTTTGATTTCAGTGACCTCCCCTCCACTCCAATGCCCCCTTTATTCTCGGCGGCCCAACCTTGAAGCAAGTCAGAAACCCACTGAGAAGTTAAAGGGAATCTGAGAAAAAAACTTTTTTTTTACATAGAAACATAGAAACATGGAAAATAGGTGCAGGAGGAGGCCGTTTGGCCCGTCGAGCCAGCACCGCCATTCATTGAGATTCTTCTGAACCTTCTGAATTTTGTAGTCGGCAGGGCAGAACTCTGCATATCGCCAACTTGGACGATTTAACATTTTTTATCAAGCCAATTATAAAAGCCAGTTAACCTACAAACCTGCACGTCTTTGGAGTGTGGGAGGAAACTGAAGAACTCGGAGAAAAACCCCACGCAGGTCACGGGGAGAACGTACAAACCCCATACAGACAGCGCCCGTAGTCGGGATCGAACCTGTGTCTCTGACGCTGCATTTTGCTGTAAGGCAGCAACTCTACCGCTGTGCAACCGTGACTGCCCATGGCTGATCATCCCCAATCAATAACCCGTGCCTGCCTTCTCCCCATATCCCTTGGTTCCACCAGCCCCTAGAGCTTTTCACAGACAGTGATTGCATTCTGGAACGCGCTGCCCAAGAAGGTGGTGGAAGCAGATATTTAAACATTTTAAACGTATCTGGATGAGCTCTTGAAAAGCAAAGTGTGTATCATGAACTTGTTATGTACTTGCTACTTTACAGATGCAGCAGGCATAGAGTCTGCGCTGACCAGCGACCACGCTACACACACTGTACAGAAGCCAATTAACCTACAAACCTGTACGTCTTTGGAGTGTGGGAGGAAACCGGAGCACCCAGGGAAAATCCACGCCAGTCACGGGAAGAACGTACAAACTCCGTATAGACAGCCCCCATAGTCAGGGTTGAACCTGGGTCTCTGAAGCTGTCAGGCAGCAACTCTACCTCTGCGCCACCGTGCTGTCACTGTGGATCTTTGGTAATAGAAACATAGAAAATAGGTGCAGGAAGAGGCCATTTGGCCCTTTGAGCCAGCACCGCCATTCATTGTGATCATGGCTGATCGTCCCCAATCAATAACCCGTGCCTGCCTTCTCCCCGTATCCCTTGACTCCACTTTCCCCCTAGAGCTCTATCTAACTCTCTCTTAAATCAATCCAGTGACTTGGCCTCCACTGCCCTCTGTGGCAGGGAATTCCACAAATTCACAACTCTCTGGGTGAAAAAGATTTTTCCCACCTCAGTCTTAAATGACCTCCCCTTTATTCTAAGACGGTGGCCCCTGGTTCTGGACTCACCCAACATTGGGAAAATTTTTCCTACATCTAGCTTGTCCAGTCCTTTTATAATTTTATATGTTCCTATGGGTTTCTGATGTTTCTGATTTTGCTATCTTCAGGCAGTGAGTGCCTGTAAATAAGATTAATGTCGATGGGTACTAGCTGGGCAGCAGGCACATGTTGGGCTGAAGGACCTGTTTGTGTGTTCTGTGTCTCCAGGACTATGACTAATAGTTTATTAAACACGAGGGGATTGTAACTTAAGGTTTATGTGTTTCAAGAGACAACATGCTTGACAACAAGTTTTCACTGGATGTATTCAATAGAGAGTTAGATATAGCTCTTAGGGCTAAGAGAATCAAGGGATATGCGGAGAAAGCAGGAACGTGGTACTGATTGTGGATGATCCATGATTATATTGAATGGCGGTGCTGGCTCAAAGGGCCGAATGGCCTATTTCTGCACCTATTTTCTATGTTTCATTCCTAGAGACCCAATAGCAGGATAAGCCGACAGGTAATTCAGAACAGCAAATTATCATTGATATTTAAATATCCGCCATTTTAAAAATCAATTTACTTTTATGAATTAGAAATCAAAGTTGTGTTTCACCTCCCCCCCCCACCAACATCCAAACCTAAAATCAATGTTCATTTGTTTTGATATTTTGACCTCTTGACTCTCCATAATTAAAAAAACCCATCATCATAAATAGACACAAAATGCTGGATGAACTAAAGGTCACTGCCAATTCACTAGATCGACACAAAAAGCTCGTGTAACTCAGCGGGTCAGGCAGTATCTCTGGAGAGAAGGAATTGGTGGAGGTCGAGACCCTTCTTCAATCGCCTATTCCTTCTCTCCAGAGATGCTGCCCGACCCTCAGAGTTACTCCAGCACTTTTGTGTCGACCTTCAGTGTAAACCGGCATCTGCAGTTCCTTCCCACACCATTGTCATAAAATATTTTTCAACCAGGTTACTGCAAAGTAAGCACACTCACAATTTCTGGTTGCCTAATAAGAAGGTCTTGCTACGGGCTCACTTCCAAACCAACAGAACGTGTGGTGAGTGCATTTCAACCCAACCTTCTCTCTGTACACCACACATCCACAACACCCTACTTGTCAAGAGTCAACAGTGTGTAATGGCCATATCTTCTCCGTGGATTTGTCACCTTGTCGGGGTGGAGAAGCTTGTGTGGACCTGAGATCCTGAGAGCGATGCCGTCTGGAGCTATGCTCCTGGTAGGGCCACCCATGGCGGTAAGGTCGAGGGGGATGTCTCTGACAAAGAGCAATCCAACCAAGACCTCAACGGTGGAACAGGCGGAGGACGATGGCTGACCTTAGTGGAGCGTCACAACGGCTGGGAAGGCGGATGAAGGCTGCAGCAGAAAAGGGTCTCCGGTCGTCTTGGACTCCATGCCACTGGATCCTGACCCAGATCTGTCAAGGACCGTGTGGTGGCTGTCTGTGCACCAGTCTCCCCACGTTAAACAAAGTCACGCACAGGCGTCCTCCATGAGAGGACGGTCATACTGGTTTCGAGTGACTGCCGAAGAATGATCATATGTACTGAAACGGAACAATGAAATTCTTATTTGTAGCAGCATAACAGGATCATGAACATTGCACAATGGTTGTTGTGATGAAGCTGTTCCTCAACCTCGATGTCCCAGTTATCAGAGCCCTATACTGTACCTTCCGCCTGATGGCAGGGGTGAAATGAGAGCATGGCTAGGGTGATGTGGGCCCTTGATGATGTTGGCTGCCGTTTTCATGCAGCGCCTCCTATAGATCCCATCGAGAGTGGGAGTGGAGAGGATGTTTCCACTAGTGGGAGAGTCTAGGACTAGAGGTCACAGCCTCAGAATTAAAGGTCGTTCTTTTAGGAAGGAGATGAGGAGCAATTTCTTTATTCAGAGGGTGGTGAATCTGGAACTCATTGCCACAGAAGGCTGTCAAGGCCAAGTCAGTGGATATTTTTAAGGCAAAGATAGAAAGATTCTTGCTTAGTACAGGTGTCAGAGGTTATGGGGAGAAGGCAGGAGAACGGGGTTGGGAGGGGGAGATAGATCAGCTATGATTGAATGGCGGAGTAGACTCGATGGGCCGAATGGCCTAATTCTACTCTTATTCCTTTTCACCTTATGATGGTGGGGAGGTCAGTTCCCGTGATGGACCGGGCAGTGATCGCCTCGTTTTGCCGTCTCCTTTGTTCCTGGGCGTTCGAATTGCCGAACCAGACCCTGATGTAATGTCGAAGGTCGACACAAAATGCTCGAGTGTCTCAGCGGGACAGGCAGCATCTTTGGAGAGAAGGAATGGGTGACATTTCGGGTCTCGACCCTTTTTCAGACGAAGGATCTCGACCCAAAACGTCACCCATTCCTTCTCTCTAGAGAGATGCTGCCCGTCCCGCTGAGTTACCGGATCGAGACCAACGATAGCCGGGCACAATTCCACTCTCCCACCTGTTTACATCCGTTATATTTAGTATCACAAAACCACAAAGGTCGTCAACCCAATAAATGTCAATAAGTACTTTGACATTCAGCCTTTAACAAAAGTAAGCATGCAGGTACAGCAGGCAGTGAAGAAAAATAATTGCACGCTGGCCTTCATAACAAGAGGAGTTGAGTATAGGAGCAAAGAGGTCCTTCTGCAGTTGTACAGAGCCCTAGTGAGACCACACCTGGAGTAGTGTGTGCAGTTTTGGTTTCCAAATTTGAGGAAGGACATTCTTGCTATTGAGGGAGTGCAGCGTAGGTTTACAAGGTTAATTCCCGGGATTGCGGGACTGTCAGTTGAAAGAATGAAGTGGCTGGGCTTGTATACACTGGAATTTGGAAGGATGAGAGGCGTGTCCAAACCATTAATAATGGTTTGTACACGCCAGGGGCAGGAAACATGTTCCCAATGCTGGGAGAGTCCAGAACCAGGGGCCGCAGTTTAAGAATAAGGAGGTAAGCCATTTAGAACAGAGACGAGGAAAAACGTTTTCCCCCAGAGAGTTGTAAATCTGTGGAATTCTTTGCCTCAGAAGGAAGTGGAGGCTGATTCTCCGGATGCTTTCAAGAGAGTGTTAGATAGGGCTCTTAAACATAGCGGAGTCAAGGGATATGGGGAGAAGGCAGGAACGGGGTATTGATATATGTTTGCTGCTGGTGATCACAGCATTGCTGTGCCGCATGAGAAACAAACACCAGGCAACTGGAAGGTCTGGGACCATCTTCCATATACTGGCTATCTTCCCTCTACTCCCACTGTCCTGTTGTGCAGTCTTGACCCAAAACATAGAAACATAGAAAATAGGTGCAGAAGTGATTCAAAGAGTTTGTGGCCTGGGTGAGAGGGGTCAGAGATGATCTTGCCCGTTCGCTTCCTGGCCCTTGCAGTGTACAGTTCAATGAAAGAAAGGTTGCAACTAATAGCCTTCTTAGCTGATTGGATGATTCGCTGCAGCCTCAATAGACAATAGACAGTAGGTGCAGGAGTAGGCCATTTGGCCCTTCGAGCCAGCACCGCCATTCAATGTGATCATGGCTGATCATCCACAATCAGTACCCCGTTCCTGCCTTCTCCCCATATCGCCTGACTCAGCTATTTTTAAGAGCCCCATCTAGCTCTCTCTTGAAAGCATCTAGAGAACCTGCCTCCACCGCCCTCTGGGGCAGAGAATTCCACACTCACAACTCTCTGTGAGAAAAAGTGTTTCCTCGTCTCCGTTCTATGTGGCTTACTCCTTATTCTTAAACTGTGGCCCCTGGTTCTGGACTCCTTCAACATCAGGAACATGTTTCCTGCCTCTAGCGTGTCGAAACCCTTAACAATCTTATATTTCAATGAGATATCCTCTCATCCTTCTAAACTCCAGAGTGTAGAAGCCCAGCTGCTCCATTCTCTCAGCATATGATAGTCCCCACCATCCCGGGAATTAACCTTGTAAACCTACGCTGCACTCCCTCAATAGCAAAAATGTCGTTCCTCAAATTAGGGGACCAAAACTGCACACAATACTCCAGGTGTGGTCTCACTAGGGCTCTGTACAACTGCAGAAGGACCTCTTTGCTCCTATGTTCGATTCCTTTTGTTATAAAGGCCAACATGCCATTTGCTTTCTTCACTGCCTGCTGTACCTGAATGCTTACTTTCATATACTGATGTACAAGGACCCCCAGATCCCATTGCACTTCCCCTTTTCCCAACTTGACGCCATTTAGATAGTAATCCGCCTTCCTGTTTTTGCTACCAAAGTGGATAACCTCACATTTATCCGCATTAAACTTCATCTGCCCACTCCCCCAACCTGTCCAAGTCACCTTGCATTCTCATAGCATCCTCCTCACAGTTCACACTGCCACCCAGCTTTGTGACATCTGCAAATTTGCTAATGTTACTTTGAATCGCTTCATCCAAATCATTGATGTATATTGTAAATAGCTGCGGTCCCAGCACCGAGCCTTGCGGTACCCCACTAGTCACTGCCTGCCTTTCTGAAAGGGACCCGTTAATCCCTACTCTTTGTTTCCTGTCTGCCACCACTTCTCTATCCATATCAGCACTCTACCCCCAATAGCATGTGCTCTAATTTTGCCCACTAATTTCCTATGTGGGACCTTATCAAATGCTTTCTGAAAGTCCAGGTACACTACATCCACTGGCTCACCCTTGTCCATTTTCCTAGTTACATCTTCAAAAAATTCCAGGAGATTAGTCCATGTAAATCCATGCTGACTCGGACCGATCCTGTTACATGTGTACCTCCGGATGTCGTGCTTGGTGGCTGAGCCAAACCAGACCATGATGGAGAAGGTGAGGACAGACTCTACGATGGCCGAAGGAAGTACATGGAAGTACAGGAGGTATAGATGAGGCTCTCACAGGGTCTCCTCTATATCCCGCAGATCCACTCTTGCTCTCCCTCTCCCCTGTTCGTAACAAGGACAAAGTCCCCCTCGTCCTCACCTTCCACCCTATGCTGTTGCAAGGGGCTCATGTTGTCGACCTCCCCGTGGTGAGCCCTGCCAACTGACCTCAATCAGGCGAATGACAACAAACAGAGACAGCAGCAGCGCCGCGGTTCGGCGCCAACCCGGAGCATGCGCCCTTTTCTAGGGCGGGCACCTACGGATGTCGAACCGGATGGCATCACACTGCTGCGGACGTTTGCTGCTTCAAACGCTAGAAGAAGCCGTCGCTCACAGCATATAATCCTCCAACACTTTCGCCACCTCCAACGGGATCCCGCTGCTAGCCACATCTTCCCAACTCCACCCCTTTCCGCAGAGACCGTTCCCTCCGCAACTCCCTGGTCAACTCGTCCCTTCCCACCCAAACCAACCCCTCCCCAGGTACTTTCCCCTGCAACAGCAGGAGATGCAACAACTGTCCCTTTACCTCCCCCGTCGACTCCATCCGAGGACTCTGACAATCCTTTCAGGTGAGGCAGAGGTTCACTTGCACCTCCTCCAACCTCATCTACCGTATCCGCTGTTCCAGGTGTCAACTCCTGTATATCGGCGAGACCAAGCACAGGTCCGGCGATCGTTTCGCTGAACACCACCGCTCAGTCCGCCTAAACTTACCTGATCCCCCGGTTGCTCAGCACTTTAACTTCCCCTCCCATTCTCAATCTGACCCTTCTGTCCTGGGCCTCCTCCATTGTCAGAGTGAGGCCCAGCGCAAATTGGAGGAAAATCGCCTCATATTTCACTTGGGCAGCTTACACTCCAGCGGTATGAACATTGGGTTGTCTAACTTCAAATAGCCCTTGCTTTTCCTCTCTCTCCACCCCCTTCCCCTTCCCAGTTCTGCCACCAGTCTTACTGTCTCAGAATACCTTCTATCTCTGTCCCGCCCATTCCCCTAACATCAGTTTGAAGACGGATCTCGACCCGAAACGCCATCCATTCCTTCTCTCCAGAGATGCTGCCTATCCCGCTGAGTTACTCCAGCATTTTGTGTCCACCTTTGGTCAGGTGTAAGTGTTTGGTATGTGTAAATTGTCGCTTAGTATGTGTAGGGTAGTGTTAATGTGTGGGGATCGCTGGTCAGTGTGGGCAGAGTGGGCCAAAGTGCCTGTTTCTGCACTGTATCTCTAAACGGAACTAAAATAAAATCTGCAGTTCCTTCCGACACATATGAAACAACATACTCAGGTTCAAGCCCTCGTACAAAGGGAGAATTATTGTATACAATTGTGACCACCTCCACTGCCATTATGTCTTTAATCATAAATACATTCAAGACTTGGATGATCAGCCATGATCACATCGAATGGCGGTGCAGGCACGAAGGGCCGAATGGCCTACTCCTGCACCTATTTTCTATGTTTCTATGTTTGTATGACTTGTGACAAAGAGAAATCAACCTCTATTTAAAGCAACATTTAATATACTACATAATTGTAAATTGTCCCCAGTGTATGTGGGATAGTGTTATTGTGCGGGGATCACTGGTCGGTGCGGACTCGGTGGACCGAAGGGCCTATTTCCGCGCTGCCCTCTAAACTAAGCTAAACTGAACCCTACAACACCAAGGCTTTGATAGTCATAGAATGTTACAGTGTGCAAACAGGCCCTTCGGCCCAACTTGCCCACACTGGCCAACATGTCCAATCTACACTAGTCCCACCTGCCCGCGTTTGGCCCATATTCTTCTAAACCTGTCCTATCCATGTACCTGTCTAAATGTTCCTCAACTACCTCCTCCGGCAGCTCGTTCCATACACCCAGCGCACCCTTTGTGTGGAAAAAGTTACCCCTCAGGTTCCTGTTAGCTCTTTTCCCCTCTCACCTTAAACCTATGTCCTCTGGTCATAGATGGTTTAGTGAGCACCTCCAAATATAACGATAATGAATGTATGTGTAGTCCATGAGAATGTCTGAAGCACCTTTTTTTTCTTGTTTTGTATAAATGTTTTATTATTCTGAATAAAGTTTATCTTTGGGAAAAATCTTCCTGCATTCTCACCAACTCCCCCCCCCCCCCCCCCCCCCCCCCCCCCCCCCCCCCCCCCCCAGTTTTAACCAAACACGCACAGTCTCGTGTCTCTAGATAATTAGAATCCTGTTCGCAAGACAATGCAGTTTGGAATCGGAGATCGAGGGTTTAAGATGAGAAGGAAGAACTTTCAAGGAACTCTGTGGGTTATGACTTTCGCGTAACAGGGCAGGGAATATCAAGAACGGGCTGGACCAAAAAATCTGGAGTAACTCAACGGAACAGGCAGCAGCATCTCTGGAGAGAAGGAATGGGTGACATTTCGGGTCAAGAACCTTCTTCAAGCAGAGTCAGGGGAGCGGGAGATACATAGATAAGGAAGTGTAAGGTGTGAAACTAGGACAAAGGGGGCGGTGATCAATGAAAAAGATACAATTACCATGTTTAAAAGGCATTTGGACAGATAACTGGATAGGAAAGTCATGTGGGTATTGGGGCAGAATGCAGTCAAATGGGATCACTGGAGGGAGCAGTAACGTGGCCAAATGGATAATGGACTTTGAAGGGCTTATTTCCATGCTCTGTTTCTCTGATTCTATGGGCTGCAGAGGTAGTAACTGACAGAAGGGAAGGGAAGAGAAGACATTACATGTTAAAATTGCTAACAATTAAAATTGATAAATTAAGATGGACTATACAGGGGCAGTTAGAGTCATAGAGTGATACAGTGTGGAAACAGGCCCTTCGGCCCAACTTGCCCCCACCGGCGGTAGACAAAAGTGCTGGAGAAACTCAGCGGGTGAGGCAGCATCTATGGAGCGAAGGAAATAGGCAACGTTTCGGGCCGAAACCCTTCTTCAGACTTGCCCACACCGGCCAACATTGACCCAGCTACACTAGTCCCACCTGCCTGCGTTTGGTCCATATCCCTCCGAACCTGCCCAATCCATGTAATCACCTTACCAATCAGTTCCACTCACCTTAGCACCTTGGGGCGGCACGGTGGCGCAGCGGTAGAGTTGCTGCCTTACAGCGCCAGGGACTCGGGTTCGATCCCAACCACGGGTGCTGACTGTACGGAGATTGTACGTTCTCCCCGTGAGTTTTCTCCGGGTGCTCCGGTTTCCCCCCACACTCCAAACACGCACAGGTTCGTGGGTTACTTGGCTTCAGTAAAATTGAAAATTGTCCCTAGTGTGTGTAGGATGGAGTTAGTGTGCGGGGATCGCTGGCCGACACAAACCACAATGGGCCAAAGGTCCTGTTTCCGCGCTGTATCTCAAACATCTAAAGACTCTATGATATGTAATTTGTACCATCAGTAGAGGGCAGTGGAGAGCTTCATATTGAAAATCAGTATATGAATGGTGTAGAAGTTGCTAGAAGCCACCCGCACGTGATTTTCCACTTATATTTAACTTCAGGTTATGGGCTGAAAGTGAGTGAAAAAAGGCAGCTTCCTGTGACATTGTATCTTCCTTTCACTTTCTCATGTCATCAGTAGGTTTAGTTAGTTTGGTTTAGTTTAGATACAGCGCGGAAACAGGCCCTTCGTCCCACTGAGCCCGCACTGACCAACGATCCCAGCCCAGCACATGAATACAATCCCACACACACTGGGGACAATTTACACTTACACCAAGCCAATTTACCTACAAACCCGCACGTCTTTGGGGTGTGGGAGGAAACCGAAGATCTCGGAGAAAACCCACGCGGTCACGGGGAGAACGTACAAACTCCGTCCAGACAGCACCCGTAGTCGGGATCGAACCCGGGTCTCCGGTGCTGTAAGCGCTGTAAGGCAGCAACTCTACCGCTGCACCACCGTGCCGGCAGGTGCACAAGCTACTGGCATTGTTTAGGTTAAAGCTTGCCAGATATTCATACAGGAAGAAACACACAATTGGCCCTTTGACTTCGTTTCTACAATCATCCCCAGAATATTTGTCTATTTGTGTGGGCGATTTGTTTGCCTGGGGCCACCGGAGAGGCGTGGAATTAGTATCAGTTTATTGTCACATATAAGTTCATACATTCATAAGTGATAGGGGCCGTATAAGGCCATTCGGCTCATCAAGTCTACTCCGCCATTCTATCATGACTGATCTATCATAAGTTCATAAAGTCATAGGTGATGGAGCAGTCTTAGCCATTCGATAGGGGCAGTCCCTTTATCCCTCATCCCTTCATCCATCTCCCTCCTCTCCTCTCCTCCCTTCCTACCTCTCCTCTCCTCTCCCCTCCCTCCTTCGCTTTCCCTAACTCTTCTCCTCCCTTTCTCCTCCCATTCTCCTTCTCCTCCCTCTCCCCCTCTCCTCTCCCCCTCCCCTCCTCTCCTCTCCTCTCCTCTCCCCTCCTCTCCTCTCCTCTCTCTCTCCTCTCCTCTCCTCTCCTCTCCCTCGCCTCGCCTCGCCTCTCTCCCTCTCCCAACTCTCTCTCATCATCACCCTCCTGGTCCTGGCAGCAAGCGCTCCCTCCCTCCCCTCTCCTCTCCCTCCAGGGGAAGTGGAAGTGGATCCTGTGCCCGACTCTGGGAGGCAGGACCCAGGGCCTTCAGAGGAAAAATTGCGTTGGGGGTCAGGCAATGTCCCGTGGGGGCTCGGGACCCTGGTGGAATATTGCAATTGCTGGAGTAACGGGTTAAGTTGGGGGAATGACGTTTTGGGTTGTGACCGGGTTACTTCAGAACGCAAGAGGCATTGAGCCCAACACATGAAAAATCACGTTGAAAGGAACGGGACCATGTGCTCCTCTCCTTGGCTGGGGTACGTGGGCTGAAACGGGTCCCCCTCCAATATGCTGTTCCACGTATCCTATTTCCCCACCTCCAATCCCCCCCCCTCTACATTCGGTCTGAAGACGGGCTTCGACCCAAAACATCATCTGTCCCACTGATACACCGCTCCATGCATTACATTATTCCTACCTCCAAACTGCCCCCTCCCCACCACTTTCAGTCTGAAGAAAGTTCTGACCCAGTACTCACCGATTATTCTCTTTCTCCAAATATGCTGCCATGTCTTGTTTACTTTAGTTCCGTGTACTCTCCTCACTCTGCCCCCGGTGGGCAAGTCCCAAATGCTGGAGTAACCATCAGCAAATCCACTGGTGAGAATCTTCAGCACTTTGCTGGTCAGTTGCCCTTGACGTCACAATGGGATCTCATCCACCAGGTCCATTTGCCTACCTGCTGCCATCCCAGTCGTGGTAACACATCCTCTTTGAACGGGAGGGGGATGGGCCAGGGGAAGTCTCCTTGGAACCTCTGGGGGAGGCAGGGAACCACCTCTTACGTTGAGGAACTGGTTGCGTTGGGGGGCCCTCTCCATCGGCCTCCTGTGGGGGCTATGAGTCCTGGTGGAATCCTCTCCTCTCCTCTCCTCGCCTCGCCTCGCCTCGTGGTGGGAAACGCCTCTTCCGTTGAGGGAACGGGTGAATGGTGTGTCCTTCATCCCCCGGGGAACGGGTCTCGGATTATTGCCGGGGGCTCTCGCCTTTGTCCCACTCGGTCTAGTATCCCTTTCCCCGTTTCCTCTCCATGAAACCTGTCCCAACCCCCTTTTAAATCTGCCCGAGATGGTGCCTGTCTGCTGAGTTTCTCCAGCTCCCATTTAACCATCACCCACTAACCAACAGCTTAGCAGATCAGCCGATAAATTCTGGAGAACTTGGACAGGCAAAGTTTAGGTCGGGACCCTTCTTCAGGAAGATACGAAGTGCTGGAGTAACTCAGTGTCCCTTGGTGATGTTTTGGGTTGAGACCCTTCTTCAGACGCAAGAGGCATTGAGCCCAACACATGAACCATCACATGAAATAGAGGGGTAGGGACCATGTGCAGGCAGATGTGATTGGCACCATGGTCATCGTGGGCTGAAAGGCCTGACCCTCCAATATGCTGTTCCACGTATTACTATTTCCCCACCTCCAATCCCCCCCCCTCTACATTCGGTCTGAAGAAGGGATTCGACCCAAAACATCATCTGTCCCACTGATACACTGCTCTATGCATTACATTATTCCTACCTCCAAACTGCCCCCTCCCCACCACTTTCAGTCTGAAGAAAGGTTCTGACCCAGGACGTCACCGATTCTTTTTTCTTCAAAGATGCTGCCATGTCTATGTTCTACTGTTCCGTGTACTAAGGTTTCTCACTACTGCCACCCGGTGGGCAAGTCCCATTTGCTCATGTTTGGTCCATATCCCTAAATCCACTTTGAGAATCACTTCAGCGCTTCAGTGCTGGGCAGTTGCAGCTATGACGTCACAATGGGATCTCACAGTCCTCCACCCACCATTTGCAACAATGCTGCCATCATAGTCGTGGTCCTGGCAGCAAGCGCTTGAACGGGAGGGGGATGGGCCAGGGGAAGTGGAAGTGCTGGGGGAGGCAGGGAAGTGGTGGAATCTTACGTTGGGGAACTGGTTGCGTTGGGGGTCCAGGCCTCCCGTGGGGGCTATGAGTGAGTGGTGGAATATTGCATTGGGGGAACGGGTTAAGTTGGGGGAATGGGTGAGTGGTGGAAACGGGTTACGTTGAGGGAACGGGTGAATGGTGGAAACGGGTTGCGTTGGGGGAACGGGTGAGTGGCGGATTATTGCGTTGGGGGTACGGGGCCCAACGGGTCCCACTTGGTCTAGTATCCCTTTAAACCTTTTACTCTCCATGTAACCTGTCTGAAAGTATTTTAAATGCTGTTGTGGTACCTGCCTCAACTACCTCCTCTGCAAGCTCATACCATTTAACCATCACCCTCTGAGTCATTTACTTGATCCCTCTTTCTGTCTACATATTTTGCATGAGCTTTGTTTAGTTTAGTTTAGTTACGTTTAGTTTGGTCCACCGAAGATAGACACAAAATGCTGGAGTAACAGGCAGCATCTCTGGAGAGAAGGAATGGGAGATGTTTCAGGTCGAGACCCTTCTTCAGACTGAAGGATCCACCAGGTCCGCGCCTACCAGCGATCCCCGTACACTAACACTACCCTACACCCACTAGGGACAATTTATAACCTTTACCAGTTAACCATCAAACCTGCACGTCTTTGGAGTGTGGGAGGAAACCGGTGCTCCCTGAGAAAATCCACGTGGGTCACGGGGAGAACGTACAAATTCCGTGCAGACAAGCACCCGTGGTCAGGATCGAACCCGGGTCTCTGATGCCGGCAGCTCTACATTTGCGCCATCGTGCAGTCTGTCAGGAGGCTCCCAACCCGAAACATCACCCACCCCTTCTCTCCAGAGATGCTGCCTGTCCCGCTGAGTTACTGCAGCATTTTGTGACTATCCGGTTTAAACCAGCATCTGCAGATCCTTCCGACATCTTGTCCATCATGGTCTGGTTTGGCTCAGCCACCAAGCACGACATACGGAGGCTGCAGTGAAACGTCCGATCAGCTGAGAAGGTTATTGGCTGCAACCTTCCCTCCATTGATGAACTGTACACTGCAAGGGCCAGGAAGTGAGCGGGTAAGATCATCTCTGACCCCTCTCACCCTGGCCACAAACTCTTTGAATCACTTCCCTCTGGAAGGCGACTCCGGACTGTCAAAGCTGCCACAGCCAGACATAAAAACAGCTTTTTTTCCACGAGTAGTAACTCTACTCAATAACCAAAAATCTGTAGCCTCCTTTTGCTCTGGTATTTTATTTAATTCACACGTTTAGTCGATAATGTTTTATTATTAATGTTTAATGTTTTATGTGTCATTCCTAACCGTCACTGTATGTCATGTTGTCACTTGCGGGCGGAGCACCAAGGCAAATTCCTTGTATGTGAATACTTGGCCAATAAACTTATTCATCATTCATTCATTCACAAGTGATGGGTGGACACAGGTGAGGGGAAAGTTTGATGGGCAGATGATGTCTACAATGAGCTCCTGACAAAGTCCAGAGGGAGTTAAGGACCAAGGTTGTTGGATACAGAGCACCAGGAATGAATAGTAAAGGCAGACCTCCTCCCGATATAGGTCAGTCATCGGGTGTTGTGCTGATGAGGGGAATCACCGTTGTAGAGTCTGCATAATGGGTGATGGTGGGTGGGCTACCATGTAGAGAGAGTGTTTTCATAGGTATTACTTAAAAGAGGAGGGGCTCATTTTACAGTTGAGTTTCGTTTATGTCACGGTGTAGCGAAGTAGGTGTGCTTGTTTAACCTCACATGCTAACCAGTCTGTTGGTTAGAATCCATATACTGTTATAAAAGGAATAATGTTTAGTGCAAGATATTGTCCAGTAAAGTCCAATGAAAAATAGTCCGAGGGTCTCCAATGAGGTGGATGGCAGCTCAGGAGCGTTCCCTAGATGGTTCAGTTGCCTGATAACAGCTGGGAAGAAACTGCCTCTGAATCTGGAGGTGTGCGTTTTCACAGTTCTAGACCTCTCGCCCGATGGGAGAGGGGAGAGGGGAGAAGAGGGAACGGCCAGGGTGCGACTGGTCCTTGATTATGCTGCTGGCCTTGCCGAGGCAGCGTGAGGTGTAGATGGAGTCAGTGGAAGGGAGGTTGGTCTGTGCGATGGTCTGGGCTGCGTCCACAATTCTCTGCAATTTCCTGCGGTCTCGGACGGAGCCGTTCCCAAACCTTTGATTAGCAGATGGGTGGACAAAAGGTTCAGAGACGAAAAGAAGAAGTGTGGGAAAGGCAGAGGAGAGGAGTGAAATGTGAAGCTGGAGGAAAGGATAGAGGTGGAAGGGGATTGGGAGGAAGGGAGGGGATGCAGGTGAGGGAGGGTGGGGGGGAGAGGAAAGGAGGGGGGGGGTGTAGCAGAGTGGTATAAACGGGTCCTTTGGAAGTACAGCTGCACAGCAATAGAATAACAAGGTCGGGAGCTCCCGTGTGAACAAGTTTTATCTTGCTGCTCGTGAGATCATTCATATTTACTGCACAACGGTGGATAAACAGGTTCTGTGGAATTCTGATTAAACTGGCCAAACAGGTTAGCCTTGACTCACGCTGGTTTGTTCCAGCAAACTGAATATGCAGCTAAACAACAGCAACAAGTGAAGATAGACACAAAATGCTAGAGTAACTCAGCGGGACAGGCAGCACCTCTGGAGAGAAGGAATGTGCTGAGAGAATGGAGCGGCTGGGCTTGTACACTCTGGAATTTAGAAGAATGAGAGGGGATCTTATTGAAACATAAGATTATTAAGGGTTTGGACACGCTAGAGGCAGGAAACATGTTCCCGATGTTGGGGGAGTCCAGAACCAGGCGCCACAGTTTAAAAATAAGGAGCAAGCCATTTAGAACGGAGACGAGGAAACACTTTTTCTCACAGAGAGTTGTAAGTCTGTGGAATTCTCTGCCTCAGAGGGCGGTGGAGGCCGGTTCTCTGGATACTTTCAAGAGCTAGATAGGGCTCTTCTTCTTCTTGCGTATGGCGTGCACAGCCTAAAGTTGTAGGACAACTTGTTCTATTTGATCCTATTTGATTGTGCACGCCAGGTTGAATGCATTAGTTGAAACAGGGTGGACCACGTGAAGGTTGCAATCTTCCACCCCGTAAAGATAGCGGAGTCGGGATATGGGGAGAAGGCAGGAACGGGATACTGATTGGGGATGATCAACCATGATCACATTGTATGGCGGTGCTGGCTCGAAGGGCCGAATGGCCTACTCCTGCACCTATAGTCTATTGTCTACTGGGAAGCAAGAAGTGACTTCAAGGAATACCGCTAAATTATTTTAATCTCTTTTAAAAATGTATTTATATTCTACTATTAACTGTACATATGTGCATTGGTGTCGTGTTGTATTTGTTTTAACGGAGGAGAAGCAAATGGAATTTCGTTGCTCAGTTTTGTGCAATGACAATAAACATATTCTATTCTATTCTCTCCTATTCTATTCTATTCTATTCTATTGAATGGGTCACGTTTCAGGTCGAAACCCTTCTTTGGACTGGGAGTCAGGGGAGAGAGAAATGAGAGATATGGACCGTGATGTAGAGAGATATAGACCAAATGAATGAAAGATATGCAAAAAAGTAACAACGATTAAGGAAACGGGATTGGGAAGGGGAGATTGTTAGTTGTTTGCTAGGGGAGAACGAGAAGCTGGTGCGACTTGGTGGGGGAGGGATGGAGATGGAGGGAATGCCGGGGTTACTCGATGTTAGAGAAATCAATATCCATATCGCCGGTGTGTAAGCTGCCCTCAAGTGATATATGAGATGCCGTTTCTCCAATTTGCGTTTAGCTTCACCCTGACAATGGGGGAGGCCCAGTGAGGAATGGGAAGGGGAATTCAAGTTGTTGGCAACCGGGAGATCAAACTCACCTGGAAGTTCACCCGGAATGGCTGTCGCACCCGGAATGGCTGTCTCACCCGGAATGGCTGCTGGCTTCCCTGGATGGATGTGAGGGAGAGGTGTGGGGACAAGAGTTCCATCTCCTGCAGTTGCTGGGGAAGGTACCTGGGGAAGGACGACTTGGGTGCAAAGGTTTCAACGGTCTTTTATTGTCACATGTATCAATGAAGGTACTTCTTCTTCTTAGGCCCCCTTCGATCATGGCTGACCATGGGTGTCTCCAGGGTGCTATCCCCTATATGGAGGATGCCTGTGCGTGACTGTTTAACGTGGGGGGACTGGTGCACAGACAGCCACCCTACGGTCCTTGACAGA
Source organism: Leucoraja erinaceus (assembly GCF_028641065.1). Taxonomy (NCBI): domain Eukaryota; kingdom Metazoa; phylum Chordata; class Chondrichthyes; order Rajiformes; family Rajidae; genus Leucoraja; species Leucoraja erinaceus. Next base: position 12,368,939 of record NC_073380.1, on the reverse strand, counting down.
CCTGGGTCAGGATCCAGTGGCATGGAGTCCAAGACGACCGGAGACCCTTTTCTGCTGCAGCCTTCATCCGCCTTCCCAGCCGTCACGACGCTCCACTAAGGTCAGCCATCGTCCTCCGCCTGTTCCACCGTTGAGGTCTTGGTTGGATTGCTCTTTGTCACAGACCTCCCCCCTCGACCTTACCGCCATGGGTGGCCCTACCAGGAGCATCGCTCCAGACGGCATCGCTCTCAGGATCTCAGGTCCACACAAGCTTCTCCACCACGACAAGGTGACAATCCATGGAGACTTAAGATGACATTTCATAAGGGATGACGAATCAAGGAGTTACGGAGAGGGTGGTCTCTAAGGAAAGGTGGAAGGAGTTGGGACGTGAGCTGTGGTGGGATCGTGTTTAAGATGGCGGGAGTATTGGAGAATGGTGCGTTCCAGATGAGGCAGAGGTTCAGGTGCATCTCTTCCAATTCTACTGCATTTGTGCGGCACGGTGGTGCAGCGGTAGAGTTGCTGCCTTACAGCGTCAGAGACCCTTGTTCGATCCTGACTGCAGGCACTGTCTATACAGAATTTGTACGTTCTCCCCGTGACAACATGGGTTTTCTCCTGGTGCTCCGGTTTCCTCCCGCACTCCAAAGATGTACAGGTTTGCAGATTAATTGGCATTGGTAAAAATTGTAAATTGTCCCTCGTGCACGGGACAGAGCTGGCATACGGAGTGATCACTGGTCGGCGCAGACTCGGTGGACCAAAGGCCTTGTTTCCGTGCAGTATCGCTGAAGTGTAAAGATCTGCTGATGCTGATTCCTGATGTTGCCTCTTTTACATCGACGAGATGTAGCATATTCTAGGTGACCCTATCGGCGAATACTTGCATCGGTCTGCCAAGGCCTGCTGGATCTCCCAGTTGCTAACCATTTTATCTCCCCATCCCTTGCACATACTGACCTTCCTGTCCGCAGTCAATGTGACATTGCCTGACCCACTGGGTTCTTCTTGCTCAGTAAACCCCGCTAATTTTCTATTATTTTCTAAAAATGGCAAAACCGCAGCTTCCATTTGTCATTCCCCTGTTCCGGGGAGGGTCAGCTCAGTTTAGTTTACTGTCACGTGTACCAAGGTACAGCAAAAAGCTTTGGTTGTGTGCTAACCAGTCAGCGGAAAGACAACACACGATTACAATTAATCCATGTACAGTGTGTAGATCCATGGTAAGGGAATAACGTTTAGTGCAACGTAAAGCCAGCCAGTCTGAACAAGGCAAGTCCGAGGGTCACCAAAGAGGTAGATAGTAGTTCAGCGCCGCTCTCTGGTTGTGGTATAACCATATAACCATATAACAATTACAGCACGGAAACAGGCCATCTCGGCCCTACAAGTCCATGCCGAACAAATTTTTTTCCCCTTAGTCCCACCTGCCTGCACTCGTACCATAACCCTCCATTCCTTTCTCATCCATATGCCTATCCAATTTATTTTTAAATGATACCAATGAACCTGCCTCCACCACTTCCACTGGGAGCTCATTCCACACCGCCACCACTCTCTGCGTAAAGAAGTTTTCCCCCTCATATTACCCCTAAACTTCTGTCCCTTAATTCTGAAGTCATGTCCTCTTGTTTGAATCTTCCCTATTCTCAAAGGGAAAAGCTTGTCGCCATCAACTCTGTTAGGATTGTAGGAGTGGTAGGATGATTCAGGGACCATAAAGTGTGAATATGCAGGGATCGGGGTGCTTTGGGACATGGCCGATGTCTGTGAAAGACTGGGGTTCACTGGTGGTGGCATCATAGGGTGGAGGCCCAGTTCTTGGTAATCATGTGACCTGCCTGCTGCCACCGAGTCTGGACCTCTGAAGAAGTTTCAAGACGTTTCTGCCCACGTGACCCACCTGTCACCACCGAGTCTGGGCTGCTGAAGATGTTTCTCCTACTCCAGGCACTGAACCTGTGATTGGGTAGAGGGGTTGCCTCCCATTCATGTGACTCACCTGTCGCCACTAAAGGGGCTGTCCCATTTGGGCAACCTAATCCGCGAGTTCTGGCGAGTTTGCCCTCGACACATACTCGCAGCATGGTCGACATGAGGTCATAGGAGGTCTTCGTAACGCTCCTTCATGCTCGAGAGTGGTCTCCGCGTACTCGAGGCCTCAGCTAGGTCGCGGCGTTTTTTCCATTATGTTACAGAATGCCCGCGAGTAAAAAAAGGTCGCCAAGGAAAAAATCGATACTTTTTCTACTCGTAGGTTTAGTCGTAGTAGGGCGTAGTAGGTCGGCATGTTAGTCGTAGGTCGTCGAGGGTTGTCGAAGGTAGTCATAGATAGTCTTCGACATAGTTGAAGGGAGGTCGAAGGAGGTTGTCTTCACTCTCCACTATTCGGTGTCCAATTTTACCGAAGTTAGTCGTAGCTAGTCGAAGCTGGCATTCAACATAGTCAAAGGAGGTCCTCAAGAAGTTATTTTTCAAACTCTTCTAAACTCGCCAATTCTGTCGCCCAAGTGGGACAGCCCCTTAAGTCTGGACCTCTGGAGAGATTTCTGCTTTTTCAATCTACTGACACTTGCTCTGGATCTATGATTGGGCAAAGGAGTTGCCTCCCATTGTATCTTCCCGCTGGTATTTGTGATTGGTTTGTCGGGGTTGCTTCTCCCTGTATTTTCATGCTGTTGGTTACCCGCCACTGTATGAGAGAGAAGGGGATAGAGAAGGGAGAGTGAAGGGAGAGAGGGGAGAAGGAGAAGGGGAGAGAAGGAGAGAGATGTAGAGAGATGGAGAGAGAAGGAGGGAGAAGGGAGAGAGAAGGGGAGGAGAAGGGGAGAGAGGGGAAGGGGAGAGAGGGGAAGGGAGAGAGAGGGGGAGGAGAAAGGGAGAGAAGGGGGGGGGGGAGAAGGAGTGGAGACACTTTTACGAAGTTTAATAAAGTTAGCGGGCACTTTACCTACCGGTAGGTCTTCCAAGGTTGACCATGCTGCGAGTTTGAGTCCAGGGCAAACTCTTCTAAACTCGCCCAAGTGGGACAGCCCCTTAAAGGTAACGAAGCTCTTCAGTTTCAATTGCCGTGGCGAGTGTTAATGAAACAAGGATGAGAATAACTAAGGCCCATAGAATGATCCAATTTTATTGTAGCATGGTTATCTATCTTTCTGATTAGGTTTGTTTAAATATATTAGTGTTCGACCTTTATGATCTTGGGCAAGGCAAGGAAACATGTAATCAGAGTCTTTCTTCCTGATTGCAACACAGCAATCCATATTTGAAATGAAACCGAGAATGCTGGAAATTAATGGCATTTATAGACTGCGCTTTCCCGGTTTTTGATGCGGCATCAGAACTTTTCAGACCCTTTGTGTTGAAAGCCTGTTTGTAGCAAATTGGTTTTGTGTAGAGAAACAGCACGGAAACAGGCCCTTCGGCCGACTGAGTCCGCGCCGATCAGCGACCCCCCACACGCTAGTACTATCCTACACCCACTAGGGACAATTTACAATTTTACCGAAGCCAATAGTCCTGGACGTCTTTGGAGTGTGGGAGGAAATTGGAGCCCCCTGGAGAAAACCCACGCAGGTCACGTGGAGAACGTACAAACTCTGTACAGACAGCGCCCGTATTCGGGATGGAACTCGGGTCTCTGGCGCCGTGAGGCGGAAACTCCACCCCTGCGCCACCGTGCTGCCGCCAAATTTTAATATTGTTAATGATAATTCTTGTTGGGGGCTTTAGTTAAGAAGGGCAGCAGGGATATTCCAAGGAACTACAGGCCAGAGAACATAGAAAAACATAGAAACATAGAAATTAGGTGCAGGAGTAGGCCATTCGGCCCTTCGAGCCTGCACCGCCATTCAATATGATCATGGCTGATCATCCAACTCAGTATCCCGTACCTGCCTTCTCTCCATACCCCCTGATCCCCTTAGCCACAAGGGCCACATCTAACTCCCTCTTAAATATAGCCAATGAACTGGCCTCAACTACCCTCTGTGGCAGAGAGTTCCAGAGATTCACCACTCTCTGTGTGAAAAAAGTTCTTCTCATCTCGGTTTTAAAGGATTTCCCCTCTATCCTTAAGCTGTGACCCCTTGTCCTGGACTTCCCTAACATCGGGAACAATCTTCCTGCATCTAGCCTGTCCAACCCCTTAAGAATTTTGTAAGTTTTTGTACAAACCTTACGTCAAAGGTGGACAAATTATTGGAAGGGATTCTGAGGGAAGGGATTCATCCACATTTGGTTAGGGATAGGCTGGATTTGGTTTTTGGGATTGATTTATTGAAAGATATAGAATGGAAACGGGCTCTTCGGCTCACCGAGTCCACAAGACCATAAGACAGAAGAGCGGAATGAGACCATTCGGTCCATCGAGTCCATTCCGTCATTCAATCATGGTTAATCTATCGTAGACAAAAAATGCTGGAGAAACTCAGCGGGTGAGGCAGCATCTATGGAGAGAAGGAATAGGCGACGTTTCGGGTCGAGACCCTTCTTCAGACATCTATCTTTCCCTCTCAACCCCATTCTCCTGCCTCTCCGCAAAAACCTCGACACCCGTATTAATCAAGTTTGTCAATCTCTGCCTTAGAAATATCCACTGACTTGACCTCCACAGCCTTCACTGGGAATGAATTCCACAGATTGACCACCCTCTGACGAAAGAAATTCCTCCTCATCTCCTTTCTAAAGGTGCATCCTTTTATTCTGAGGCCATGGCCTCTCCCACTAGTGGAAACATCCTCACTACATCCATTCTATCCAGTCATTATTCAGTAAGTTTCAATGAGGTAACCCCCGCTCCCCCATCATTCTAAACTCCAGCGAGCACAGGCCCAGCGCCGCCAAACGCTCATCGTATGTTAACCCAATCCAAGACCAAAAAAAAAATCGCTCAAAATCCTTATCATCATTTTATTTAGCATTGAACAATACAATATAGAAATGTTATAACAAATATAGAATTGAGAATACTGTATTACCTTTTTAAAAAATCATTCCATTGACATTTCTTGCATTTAAACATTTGGATAACAGCTTCACATGACCTAACTCTGAAGTACATGCAGGTATTGTCCTCCTGAACATATTACGCTGCATAAAAAGCTTTATTCCACATTAGTGCTCACAGTTGCTGATTTATAAAGCATTTCTGGTAATGTGTGGCGAATGGCCTGTTTCTGTGCTTTACTGATCTATGTTCTATTGTACCATTGCAGAATACAATTGCACAGTGGTGCAGCGGTAGAGTTGCCAGAGACCCGGGTTCGATCCTGGCTAAGGGTGCTGTCTGAACGGTGTTTGCACGTTCTCCCCGTGACCTGTGTGGGTTTTCCCCAAGATCTTTGGTTTCCACCCATAGTCTAAAGACATACAGGTTTGTAGGTTATTTGGCTTGGTATAAATATAAAAATTGTCCCAGGTGTGTGTGTGTGTGTGTGTGTGTGTGTGTGTGTGTGTGTGTGTGTGTGTGTGTGTGTGTGTGTGTGTGTGTGTGTGTGTGTGTGTGTGTGTGTGTGTGTGTGTGTGTGTGTGTGTGTGTGCGTGCGTGCGTGCGTGCGTGTGTGTGTGTGTGTGTGTAGGATAGCGTTAATTACGGGGGGGATGGCTGGTCGGATCGGACTCGGTGGGTCGAAGGGCCTGTCTCCGCTCTGTACCTCAAAAATAAACTAAACAAACAGGTAATATTTAACTAACCAATATCCTTTAATGGAATTGAGAAACAAAAAACTAGAAATCTATGATCTAAACATGCATAAATTTGTGTCATTTGAATTGCAGAACAATTAAACTAATGATGTGTCTAACATTTTCCACCTTGCATCCTCGTTATAAACAGACCTGAAGATGAAGCTCAGTTCTGAGAGTCGAAAGAATAATATACAAAATATTGCTCTCAATGGTCCTAGTATATAAAAGGCATATTAGAACCATATCATTGCTACTTGATACAAATTATTTTCGAAGGCACATAATTGGAATAAAACTGACAGTGTGTATGACAGTGTGTAAACAATTCACATGTATACAATCATTTCAATATGATTTTTATTTTATGCCAAAAGCTGCATTTGCAATAAGTGGTGATAGTCTTATATTAAAATCTTTTAAATAGCAGAATAAATAAACTTCCAATTTGGGGAAACTGAAGGAAAGAAAGACATGGAATAGTTCCCTGTCAAATGGCAGGTATGTGCCTCGTGAAGAGATTGGATTCTATCAAGGAGAAGAGACTGCTTTATACAGATCATCCACTACAATAATGTTAATCATGAAAGGATATGGAACATGCAATTGATTAAATCCATCAGTTTGTGTGCATGTAGAGTTACTGCCTCACAGCGCCAGAGACCCGGGTTCAATCCTGACTACAGGTTTGTAGGTAAATTGGCTTGGTATAAATGTAAATTGTCTCCAGTGTGTTGATGGTGATAGTGTGCAGGGATCGCTGGTCGGTGCGGACTCGGTGGGCCGAAGGGTCTGTTTCCGAGCTGTATCTCTAAACTCAATTAGACTAAACTAAACGTGAAACAGTAATGATTTTTATACATATGACCCTTCTTATAATGCATCAGTTAAGTTGTGTCACGTTCAGGCACAGGATGGCATATAATGGCACAGAAGAGACTTCAGTTACTTGGAGACCTTGTGCATATATTTATCAGAGGAATATCTGGCAGAAATGAATGCTATTCAGATGTGTTACTGAAACAATAACAACTAGCAGAGAATTAAGAAGACATTCGGGCAGGTACGTGGAGAGGAAATGTTTAGAGGGATATGGGCCAAACATCGGCAGCTGGGATGAGTGTAGATGGGGCATCTTGGTCAGTGCGGGCAAGTTGGGCCGAAGGGCCTGTTTTCATTTTATAACAAGAGGAATCGAATATAGGAGCAAAGAGGTCCTTCTGCAGTTGTACAGAACCCTAGTGAGACCACACCTGGAGTATTGTGTGCAGTTTTAGTCCCCTAATTTGAGGAAGGACATTCTTGCTATTGAGGGAGTACAGTGTAGGTTTACAAGGTTAATTCCCGGAATGGCGGGACTGTCATATGCTGAGAGAATGGAGCAGCTGGGCTTGTACACTCTGGAGTTTAGAAGGATGAGAGGAGATCTCAGTGAAACATATAAGATCGTTAAGGGCTTGGACACAATAGAGGCAGGAAACATATTCCCAATGTTGGGGGAGTCCAGAACCAGGGGCCACAGTTTAAGAATAAGGGGTAAGCCATTTAGAACGGAGACGAGATAACACTTTTTCTCACAGAGAGTGGTGAGTCTGTGGAATTCACTGCCTCAGAGGGCGGTGGAGGCAGGTTCTCTGGATGTTTTCAAGAGAGAGCTAGATAGGGCTCTTAAAAATAGCGGAGTCAGGGGATATGGGGAGAAGACAGGAACGGGGTACTGGTTAGGGATGATCAGCCATCATCACATTGAATGGCGGTGCTGGCTCGAAGGGTCAAATGGCCTACTCCTGCACCTATTGTCTATTGTCTATTGTCCATTCTATGTCTAATTGCACAGAAGTACCTCAAGCAAGGAAATTCTTTGCTATAGGTGCACTAGTTATTCTGCACCCGCAGGTTCCAGTGATAAAGGACTCTTAAGATCCCTGTAAAGATGTGTATCACAATATTAAGGATGTGCTGAAATAAAGATTTTTTAAATCCATATACATTTATTACATTGCGAATTTAGAAGGAAGAGGCATTAAACTAATAAATGGCATGAAGGTGGCTTGTCAAAAAAGTGCTGGAGTAACTCAGCAGGTCAGGCAGCATCTCCGGAGAATATAGTTCAGACTCTAAAGAAGGGTCCTGACCAGAAACGTCACCTATCCATATTCTTCTGAGATGCTACCTGGCCCGCTGAGTTACTCCAGCACTTTGTGCCTTTTTTTTGTAAACCAGCATCTGTGGTTCTTTGTGTCTACAAGGGGCAAGTCAAGTTGTATATTGATTAACAGAGATAAATGTTATATATACACATTATTTCTTAATATTAAGGATGATATTGAATTTCCTATACATAAGTGTCAAACTGCATAAAAAGCTTCAACATTGCAAACAACGATAATTTTGATATTTGGTGATAACGTATACATTCATTCAACATCCAGCCCTTCTTCAATTCCCATCTTACATTTGATAACAGATATCACTATTTGTTCCATCAACTTATGACAAATGTTTGTCGGCACCAGGCCAGAACTTGCTGGAGTTTAGAAGAATAAGGGGGTGGGGGTGGGGGGGGGGACACCTCATTGAAACATACAGAATAGTGAAAGGCTTGGATATAGTGGATGTGGAGAGGATGTTTCCACTAGTGGGAGAGTCTAGGACAGGGGTAGGGAACCTACGGCCTTCTAGGCCATTAATGCCCCTTAGGAAACCTGAACGGAAACCTTTGGAGACTTTTCGCCCCACCCAAGGTTTCCGTGCGGTTCCCAGAGGTTGCAGGTGGCTGCCGGAGGTTGCAGGTAGTGGAAGCAGGCAGGGAGACTGACAAAAACCTCCGGGAACCGCACGGAAACCTTGGGTGGGGCACAAAATCTCCAGAGGTTTCCGTTCAGGTTTCCTAAGTGGGACAGGGCATTAGTGCGGCCTTTTGAATGAATCCAAATTTTGTAGAACAAATCTTTTTATTCTTATTAATATGTTTTTGTTCATCTTTTAGTATTTTTATTTTAATCTTAAAATGAACGTATTTTAAAATACCAAAGAGTAAAAGAAGATTCAACAAAATAATCCTCCCCGACTGACGGCCACAATTAAAACATTAGTAAGCCATGAGGGCTATTTTAACAAAATAATGTACATTTTGAAGTATATCTAATTGAAGTTTCTTGGATGCGGCCTTATTAGATTACAGCCAACTTAATGCAGCATTCCACCATGGAAAGGTTCCCCACCCCTGGTCTAGGACTAGAGGTCACAGACTCAGAATTAAAGGACGTCCTTTTAGGGTAGGAGATGAGGAGAAATGTCTTTAGTCAGAGGGTGGTGAATTTGTGGAATCCTTTGTCACAGAAGGCTGTGGAGGCCTAGTCAGTGGATATATTTAAGGCAGAGATAGATAGATTCTTGATTAGTATGGGTGTCAGAGGTTATGGAGAGAGGGCGGGAGAATGGGAGAGATAGATCAGCCATGATTGAATGGCGGAGTAGACTTGATGGGCCGAATGGTCTAATTTTGCTCCTATCACTCGTGATCTTATATGGACATACAATTTGCCTGGTTACCGTACAGACGACACGCACCATATCTCACGACAGGTAAAGGTCCACGTAGCGACTGCCAATGTGCTGCCGATTCTTGTCCAACAGAGCTTGCTTGGCAACCTCCAGCGATGGGAACGTGAGCAGAGCGTTACTGCCGGATGGTCCGTACAAGTTGGATGTCATCAGCACCGACTCGGGAGAAATCTGCGTCAGTAAAATAACAAAAAACAATTCAGCCGGAAAGGGGGCAGAGAAGATGCGGGAGGATGATGCCAGGACTCGAGGGCCAGAGCTATTGGGAGAGGTCGAGTAGGCTGGGTCTCCATTCCTTGGAGCGCAGGAGGATGAGGAGTTATATTATAGAGGTGTACAAAATCATGGGAGGAATAGATCGGGTAGATGCACAGTCTCTTGCCCAGAGTAGGGGAATCGAGGACCAGAGGACATAGTTTTAAGGTGAGGGGGGAAAGATTTAATAGAAACCAGAGAGGCAACTTTTTTGTCACAAAGGGTGGTGGGTGTAAGGAACGAGCTGCTGGAAGAGGTAGTTGAGGCTGGGACTGTTGCAATGTTTAAGAAACATTTAGACAGGTACATGTCTAAGAAGGGTCTGAAGAAGGGTATCGGCCCGAAACGGTGCCTATTTCTTCGCTCCATAGATGCTGCTGCACCCGCTGAGTTTCTCCAGCACTTTTGTCTACCTTCGATTTTCCAGCATCTGCAGTTCCTTCTTAGACAGGTACATGGATAGGATAGATTTAGAGGGATATGGACCAAACGCAAGCAGGTGGGACTATGTAGCTAGGTGTGGGCAAGTTGAGCCGAAGGGCCTGTTTCCACACTGTGTGACTCTGCGAACATTGGATATATCATGAGGGATGTGTGTAGGAAGGAACTGCAGATGCTGGTTTACACCAAAGATAGACACAAAATGCTGGAGTAACTCAGCGGGACAGGCAGCATCTCTGGAGACAAGGCCCTTCATCAAACTCATTTATAATAAATAACCAGAAATATATCCACCAGTCCCAGTCCAACGATGAAATCACAGCACCAAACTTATCTCTTTTGAGTTACATTTCCCATCACCTTAAGATTAATTGCTTGAGAGTGTTGCTGCACCAGTGTCCATATGGGTAAGTATCTGTAATTCATACAAAGTACCGTAACCAGCTTGACTTGTCTCCAGACATGTTCAAGGGAGAGTCAATATTTGTGATGGTGAGCAGAACTTAGATTAAGAGAATTGTGTTTTCAAGAGAGCTGGAAGCAGGGGAAACCTCGAAAGATGCTGCTTTATCCTCATCTTTGGACACCCTGTGCGTAGGGGAGATGGTTGGGCTGAAGATGTCCTGGTTGGGTTGCTCCTGGGCCTGGCCAAGCTGGCCATCCGCGAGTCACGGCGCCAGGCTGTGGAGGGCTCTACCCAATCCGGGGATACGTCCGCGCCCGGGTGCGCGTTAGAAAGGGAATACGCCCGGTCCACGGGCACCCTGAGAGAGTTCCGAGACCGCTGGGCTCCGCAGGGTGTTGAATGTATCCTTGACAAGTAGTGTAAGATAACTGTACAGTAGTTTATTAAGGATATTTGTTTGTTTTGTATTATGGTGGTGGGATCTGATTTGTTTTATTGTAGTGTAATATAATTTTTTTAATAATTGAATTAATTTTTTTTAATAAAATTTAAAAAAAAAAAAAAAATGCTGCTTTAAAACGTTGACAAAAGTTGTCCAGAATCTGTGGTCTCTTTCTTCTTGTTCAAGGGGCGGCATGTTGGAGCAGCGGTAGACCCGGAGACACGGGTTCGATCCTGACCACGGGTGCTGCCTGTACAGAGTTTGGACCCTGTGACCGTGTGGGTTGTCTCCAGGTGTTCCGGTTTCCTCCCACTCTCCAACGATGTACTGGATGGTCGGTTAATTGGCCTTCGGTTAAAAAACAAAACTGTAAATTGCCCCTCGTGTGTAGGATGGTGCGAGTGTACGGGACGATCGCTGGTTAACGCAGTGTCGTTGGGCATGAAGGGCCCGTTTCCACGCTGCATCTCTAACCTCCAAAGTCCAAAGAAGTGCCTGGCATTTTTACACTCACGACTGTCTCATCATGGCCGTGTGGGAAGAAACCGGAGCAACCGGAGAAAACCCACACGGTCGCGGGGAGAACGTACAGATACGGACAGACAGCACCCTTGGTCAGGATCGAACTCTTGGTCTCTGGCGCTGTGAGGCAGCAGCTCTACCGCTGCCCCGCCCCCGGACTCAAAACAGATACTTAGACATGTGTAAAGGAGGTGCAGCAACTTAAGAGCCATTCTAAACCCACGGAAGATGAAGGAGAGAGTTGAAATCTGGTACGCAACTCACAGCACCCTATACCACATCAGTTCTCCCAGCACCGCACACCACTGTTTTTGAAAGCTCACGCTCAAATGACCTGGTTCTGTGGACATCACTCTTCCTTACCTGTCTTTCCTTACAAGGACTCTATCTCACCAGCCATTTAAATACAGGGCCATTCTTTGGAGTGTGTGTACATTGTCCCGGCCTGGTCATGTATAAATTCTTGGCATTCCTCTGCTGGACACTGGTGCAAGGTTGAACGTACATGAAAGACATCTATTAACAAACTCGCATCACCGTTTTTTTGGCTCATCAAAGAAAAAGATTTTATTCCAGGTTTTTCTTGGATTCCTTCCAGAGTTTACTCATGAATTACACATTCGTTTATTTTAAATTCCCACTGGTGTTTTGAGTGTTGGGCGAGATGTTTTGTCAAAGAGGTTGTGGGAATTGGAACTGAGGTTACATTTGACCGAGTTTTCAAGTAATATTGGTCAATCTCACAATGGGGCCCTGGCATCGTGTCAGGGTGGCTCAGGCTGTACCGTTGCAACCAGAGGGCCAGGTGCACTTCAAGGATGTTTAATTCATTAGTTCATAAGCGCATCGGTGAAGGGAGCAGAATTAGGCCATTTGGCCCCTCAATTCTCCAAGTCTATCAGAGGAGGGGGGGGGGGGGTAGAGGAGAGAGGGGGAGAGAGGGGGAGGGAAAGGGGGGGGGGAGAAAGGGAAATAGAGAGGGGGAGAGAGGGAAAGAGGGAGGTAGACAGGGGGCAAGATAGAAGGAGAGAGGGGGAAAGAGAGAGGGGGAAAGAGAGAGGGGAGGGGGAAAGAGAGAGGGGGGGAAAAGAGAGAGGGGGGAAAGAGAGGGGGGGGAAGAGAGGGGGAGGGTAAGAGAGGGGGGGTAGAGGGGAGAGGGGGGGAAGAGGGGGAAGAGGGAGAGGGGGGGAGGGAGGGGGAAGAGGAGGGGAAGAGAGAGTCTACTACTCCAATCATGGCTGATCTATCTCAATCATGGCTGATCTATCATTCTTCTGACATGGCTTCTTCCCCATAACCCCTGGCACCCCAGTCAGTACTAATCAAGAATCTATCCAACCCTATCTTAATAATATCCACTGACATGGCCTCCACAGCATTCTGTGGCAATGAATCCACAGTATAGTTTAGTTTAGTGAATTGCTGAAGAGTAGGTGAATCGATTCAAGATTCAAGTGAATTTATTGTCATGTGTCCCAGATAGGACAATGAAATTCTTACTTTGCTTCAGCACAACAGACTATAGTAGGCATGAATACAGAACAGATCAGTGTGTCCATATACCATTGTATAAATATATACACACGTGAATAAATACACTGATAAAGTGCAAATAAACAGATAATGGGCTATTAATGTTCAGAGTTTTGTTTGAGTTGAGTTTAATAACCTGATGGCTGTGGGGAAGTAGCTATTCCTGAACCTTGCAGTCTTCAGTCTTCAGGCTCATGTACCTTCTACCTGAAGGTAGTGGGGAGATGAGTGTGTGGCCAGGGTGGTGTGGGTCCTTAATCATGCTGGCAGC